>NW_022436984.1:7726383-7786968 GCF_009761245.1 Sapajus apella | reverse complement strand
AAAAAAAAAAAAAAAAAAAAAAAAAAAAAAAAAAAAAAAAAAAAAAAGATTAAAAATTTCGAAAGTTGGGCCGGGCGCGGTGGCTCAAGCCTGTAATCCCAGCACTTTGGGAGGCCAAGGTGGGTGGATCACGAGGTCAAGAGATCGCGACCATCCTGGTCAACATGGTGAAACCCCGTCTCTACTAAAAAATACAAAAAATTAGCTGGGCATGGTGGCGCGTGCCTGTAATCCCAGCTACTCAGGAGGCTGAGGCAGGAGAATTGCCTGAACCCAGGAGGCGGAGGTTGCGGTGAGCCAAGATCGCGCCATTGCACTCCAGCCTCGGTAACATGAGTGAAACACCGTCTCAAAAAAAAAAAAAAAAAAATTTTTTCGAAAGTTAAGCTACACATAATAAATACTGGGAATGAAAAAACAGAAAAAAAAAGAGAAATAAGTTTTTAAAAATCAGTGACAGAATTTAAAATTTTTAAAAAAGAAAAATATTGGGAAAATACTAAAGAAAAAATATTCTAAATGTTTCTGGAGAAAGCAGTACTCACAACAAATAAGACATCAAATTTGTAACAGCTTCAAAAATAGCTGAATACTAGAGACAACACAATAAGGTCATATGTGTAAGTGATTGAAGAAAAATAATTTTGAACTTAGAATTATACATCCACCAATACTATTATTTAATTCTGATGCCTAAATAAAGACATTAACAGGCATAGGAGGTTTCAAAAGTTTTACTACACAAGGTCCTTCTCTAAAAAGAAGAAAAAAAAATCAATTAAAAGAATGAAGAAATCCACATGCATACTCAGCATTTGCAGGTTAAGGAAATACCTGATAAGGTTTATTTTGGTCTAAAAAAGCAAGGACTCATAGGAAAAAAAGGCCATGTGGTCCATAAAAATCCAGAAGCAAAATGTAAGCACTTTTAATGTAACTGGGGTTAAGGCAGTGTTTAGGAATGAAGGCTCTGGAGGTGGAAAACAGAGTCTTTTGTATGTTTATTGTGAATATATATTTTCATCATCTACATATTCCACATTGATGAAGGATACATCTAAGATCTTTGTAAATCACATCTTTGCAACTATCATTAAAATATTCCAACACTAAATGAAGAAAAAGATAAATGAAAATGCTAAGTGACTTCAAACTGCTAACAATTCCATAATTAGAATACTAACTCAGAAGTCTTGATTGATTAACATTTCAGGCATTTGATGCCAGGTATTTCTCAGGGTCTTTAAGTACCAATACACCTTAATCTCTCAGAGCTTCATAGTGTAAAACTATGAGCCACTTTAAGCAAACCATTAAGAGGAGATGATGTCAATGGAATAAGAAGGAAGTGTTCAATTCTTTTATAAAGCAATTACAATGAAACCAAAATCTGACCAGATGGCAAAAAAGAAAAGGATGGCTTAAATCTAAAATTCATCATATTATTAAGAGTTCTTTGGACAAAATATATTATGTGATCATCTGAAAACATATTTGGCCGAATTCAACGCCCATTGTCAATGTTGTAAAAAACTGACTAGTATTTAATGCATGGTATTCAACAGGTATTTTGTGAATTATATATATGTATAACTAATTTACTAATTTGTATATTCTATTTATACACAGTATGAGGCCAGTATTTATACTGATATAAAGCTGATATATATATTTATATTCATTTATTATTGAAATATATAAGGGGAATTTCTATATTACTGATATTCATATATTAAACTTAAATATATTTTTAAAAATTGTGTCTATATATGAGTAATATATACTGACAAAGAAGTTCTATATTACTAATATATATAAAATTTTAGTGATATTTACATATACATATGTTATATATATATGACACTATAATGATGTATACTGACAGAGAAATGCTTTATTACATGAGAGAGGCAATGTATTTTTTTAATTAAGGATCAAAATCCAAAAGCCATAAAAAATATTGATAACTTTAAGCAAAAATCAAAAAGCTTCCACTTTGCACAAAAATAGTAAGGATAGCCAAAAGGAACTGACAAATAGGAAAAATATCTACAAATCACTTTTTAGATACAGGACTAACTTACTTGATATTTAATAAAGGCACCTAGACATGAAAATATAAATAGATAGTTTACCTAAAAGTACATTCATATAAAACCTTGCTCAAATTCACACATGATTAAAGAAATGTAAATTATAACTAGGTGCTACCATATTTTACTTATTATGATAGCAAAAAGAAAAAAAATGAAAGTCCCGCAATATACTTTAGTAAGACTGTATTGAGACAAGGACTCTTAGATACCGCAAGTATAAGTGTAAATACATACAACGACTATAAAAGCAGATTGGGAAATAACAATCAAGCTTACAAATTCATTTACTATTGTCCCAGAAATCTCACTTTAGGAAATGCATTCATAAATATACCTGAATCTATTTAAAATGATATATGAATAAGGTTATTTATTAGAAGATATTTTTCAAAAGCCAAACATTTTAACCACTCAGATAGGTATCTATGGGAATGTAATTAAAGAAATATGGTCTGGCTCTAACATAGAATACTACAAAAATTTTAAAAAACATAGAAACTGTTCTAATTGATTAATGCTGCACAACAAACCATCTTAAACTTACTGACATAAAATAACCACTTAATTATTTTCATAAATTCTCCGGGTCAAGAATTTTGAGAAGGCTTCATGAGAACAGCTTATCTCTGTTCCAGGACATATGAGGCTTTAACTGGGAAGGCTTGAAGGCTGGGAAGGTATACTCACTTAGATGTGTGGTGCCTGATGCTGGTTTATGGAACCTCTGCTGGGGCTGGAGCTGCAACACATTTACGGGGCTTCTCAATGATTGCTTAGGTTTCCTTATAGCATGATGGCTGGGTTCCAAGAGCAGTATCCTAAAGACATAGCTAGAAGGATGCTGCATCACCTTTTATATTCTAGCCTCTTCACACTGCATTGTTTTCTCCATGGTTGCAAGTCCATCCAGATTCAAGGAGTGGGAACAGTGGCCCATCTCTTGATGGAAACAGTGTCAAAGTCACACTGCAAGAAAAGCAGGTGGGATTGGAAGATAATGTTGCCACTATTTTGGAAAAATATAATCTGCCCTATTGTGTGGAAAGATTTACAGGATGCAGAGTTAGGTCCAAAAGCAAGGTATAGCCTGGTGCAGTAGTCTGAGCTACTCAGGAGGTTGAGCCAGGAGGATCACTTGAGCCCAGGAGTCTGAGGCTGCAGTAAGATATGATCACATAACTGCACTACAGCCTGAGTGACAGAGTGAGACCCTGTCTCTACGAAAACGAAAGAGAAGAATTAATTTTCAGTAAAGAAACCCTGGAGAAATACATACAAAATTACCTCCCAAAATGGCTAAGTTTTGTGGAAGGAGTTTGGGAGACTGTAGAGAAATGGGTAATAAGGCCAAGAGAGACATTTTCTGTATGTTTCTTACATATTATTTGAAATATACTAAATAACTGACAAACACACTGAGAGACACACATTTACACACATGCATTATTCTTCCATTAGAATAATTACATGGATTTATGATTTTGGTAAGTTTTTTAAAAATGCTTACATATGTAAGCCTCCCCTGATATCCCCAAGCCAAGAGCATGTTTCTTGATCCAAATCAAAAGCTTTGTAATAGAAAACTACCTTTTGTTCATTCATACTTTGAATGAACAGGTCAGTGATATTCACCTGCAGTATAAGGCTTGGAATTAATTATTTTTAATTGCATTTCATTTCCACCCGTGAAAGCTAAAGTATCAGTTGATTGTGAATGTTTAATCTTCCCTCTCTTTCCTTCTCTTTCTCTCTCTCAGTTTTCAGTCAGTCCCCTAAATAAGCAATATTTATTCAGTGATTTAGTGTTACCCTGAGCCTTGCTTTTTGCTATTTCAAATGCAACATATATTTTAATCTTCACAACAACTTTGTGAGGAAGGAACTATTGTTTTGCTAGTTTTACAGATAAGTTTGCAAAATACCAAAATAAACACATTGTATGGTATATAGTGGAGACTGTGCCTGCGAAGGTTTGGTTATTCTCCAGTCTCAATTCTAAGACCTCCTTTCCTAGTAGAGTGGTTAACATTCATTTGGAAAACATTTTAGCAAACCAAGAGGACATTTAGTTGGAGGTAAATCTGAAGAGCACATGAGTCAACCTTCTCAATTTCAGAAAAGGAAATTAGGTCAGAGACAGAAAAGTCATCATGCAAACTTTACACAGCTCCTAACAGGAGAATCCAGGTCGCCTGACTCCTAGGGCATTGTGCTCCTCACTGCTACAAATGTTCTTTTTCAGAAACCACAGGAATGTACTTGTCACCTAATAACCCTGTCACAACTGCTGTGATGGGTTGTGTTCAAACCAAATCTATTTTGAGGTGCACTTACAACAGAGCTGCAACAGGCCAAGGGAAAGCTGATCAGCAGCACAAAGGGAGGGAAATGGCCCACTTTCTCTGGGCTATAAAAAGAGTCCCAATTATGCCAATACACTTAGAAAACATCAGTTTATAGATGGTACAGGACGTTGCTGACAAACAAGTATGGAATTTGAATGGTCTCTAATGGGGAATGTGTCCCAGTTATGAAGGGTATTCTTGAGGAAGCCATTTCAGGTGCTTCCACTGTCCATGGACTTCAAGCAGGTCCTTACCAGGAGTCATTCTGATTGACCAAATGTAACTTTGAACCTGACTACTGCCCAGTTTACCCTATGGAGTCAAAGGAAGAGTATGTTCCAGCTATAGCACCTTATTAATTAACATTCAGTGCTCATTCATACATGGAATAATGTCTTACTGAGAACCTTCTCCGTGCCCTGTACCTTCTCGGGGAAGCAAAGATGAATCAGGTCCCATCACTGATTGCCAGACCACCACCACAGTGTGGATTAACTTACTTTCTCTATCAAAGTCAGTGTCAAATATGAGCTACTTTATAACCCCTCAGTTCCTTCATCAATACAATGTGTGTGTGTGTGTTTTAATTTCCAGCTGTGAGTCTAACAATTTACATACTTTGTTTCCATATTTTAATCACTGCTGCTGCTGAGCAAGTAAGGAGCAGACTTCCAAAAAGTAGCTCACGTCAAATCCCTGCAACTAATGTTTCACCTACAGTCAAAGCCCACTATAAGCTTGAGAGGGAAGGGCAGAGAAAAGTACCCACAGAAAAGGCAATGGAAACTGGAAGCTGCTTTAGCAGGACTTAGCTTGTGATAGGACAGTGAATGACGTTTTAAATTGTTTATGACTACCTTGTTTCATTGTCCTATGGCAGAATTTCACCAAGCCAAGATAAACCTATGACTTTTCCAGATATGGCCACCTTAAAAGGAGTATACCTAGAGTGCTCATTTCTAATGTTAGGGATCAAAACCTGGCTGGGCTGTGTGAATAATTAAAAGATCGTAATATTCTGCATATTTCTAAGAAAACATTGCATTCCTGCTTTCCAAGACCTTGAAATGTTATTACATTTGACTCTTCCTGTGTAAAACAGGCATCATAAGGCTCAAGCACAGAAAAAAAAAGCAGCTCTGTTGCTGCCTAAACCAATACAAGAAGTACTCAGTTATCCCATTGAACATTAGAAATAGCCCTCTCTCTGAGCTTGAGCTGATGTTCCCCTAGGTAGCCTGTAGATTTTCTTTTTAATGTTTTTGTCTTACAATAAGGTCCATGGGTTTTTTCAATATGTATTATTCTGATATAACATGTGTGTGTGTGTGTCTGTGTGTATGTGTGTCCTACCATGACTTAATATTCTCATATACTCACAGGTGCAGGAACATATCATGGAATGATTACTACATTCTGAGGCAGGATATCTGAGTACTAATGCCAGTGCTGTAATTTTCCAGCTGATTTTGAGTTAGTATTAAATTCTCTGAACAATATTCTTCAAATCTATAAAATTGGGATAATTGAACTCTATCCTAATTTTCTGTCAACAGTTTTATAAACAAATGGGAAAACTCATGTGAAAACCCTTTGAAAACTGTTAATCATAGTAAATTTGTAAAGTGTTACTATCTAAAATAAAAAAGTTATAATAAAGATGACCAATTAAAACAAGCTATTACTTTGTTGGTGATGTTTTCCACTTGTTCCATATAAAGTGTATTACTCAAGGTTCTCCAAAGAAATAGAACTAATAGTATGAATACACATACATAAAGAGAGAGATATTTATTATAAGGAATTGGGCACCCATAATTGTGGAGGCCTGGCAAGTCCAAAATCTACAAGGTGGGCTGGGAAGCTGGAGAACCAGAGAAGAGCTGTAGTTTCAGTACAATGGCAGTCTGTTGCAAGAATTCCCTCTTTTGGGAACATCACACACTGGGGCCTGTCGAGGGGTTGGGGTGGCTAGGGGAGGGACAGCATTACGAGAAATACCTAATGCAGATGATGGGTTGATGGGTGCAGCAAACCACCATGGCACATGTATACCCATGTAAAAAACAAGCATGTTCTGAACAAGTAACCTAGAACTTAAAAAAAAATGTTTTTAATGTTTAAAAACAATGTCTATGCAATTAGCTAATAAGAAGATTGCTTGAACTTCAATAAAGATGAGAGACATTGTTTCCAACATTTAAAAAGAAAAAGAAATCTGTCTTTTTCGGGACAGGTCCATCTTTTTCTCTTAAGCATTCAACTGATTTGAAGAGGCCCAACTACATTATGGACAGTAATCTGCTTTACAAAGCCTATCGATTTAAATGTTCACCACATGTAAAGAGTACATTCAAAGAAACATCTAAAATGTTTGATCAAATATCTGGGTACTATGGCCTAGCCAAGTTGATATGTGAAATGAACTATCACAGGCAGTTACTATTCAGAATCAATAGACAGTAAGTTTATTGAACATAAACCCCGATTTTTTTTTTTAATTTTCCCCAGCCTATGTCTATAGGACCTTGTATAAATAAATTCACAAAAAAGTTGCTTCAATGAATGAAAACTAGAAATAGGTATAGCCCAATATAGTTTCATGGTACCTTTCATCTCCCCGAAATAATATCAAAACTAAGAGGAAACACTCAAAAGCAAAAATAAATATTCCAAGGGATTGACATCCAAAATAGTTGGAGAGACCATGAAGAACCTTTAGTTTGTTTTTCTTTGGTTGCTTCTCAGGTTCTGAGGTCACCACCTAATTTACTGCTGGCCCTCCTTGGTTTCCCCTTTACTGGCTTTCAAAGTTCATCCCAAATTTCTCTAATATATTGACCACTCCTTGTTTTTGGCATCACATCCAGAGTTCAAACGGACAACACATAATTAGCCTGTCAAAGCCAACCTACCTCAGATTGGAACTTAGAGAACTACAGTCTTCAAAGGCCCAATGAAATCCTGTCTGTTTAAAAATATTTCTTACTCTTTTTTTTGAGACAAAGTTTCACTTTGTTGCCCTAGGCTGGAGTGCAGTGGCACCATCTTGGCTCACTGCAACCTTTGCCTCCCGAGTTCAAGCAATTCTTGTGCCTCAGCCTCCCACGTAGCTGGGATTACAGGCTGAGCCCACCACCACGCCAGACTGATTTTTTTTTTTTTTATTTTAGTAGAAACAGGATTTCACCATTTCTACTTTTTGCCCAGGTTGGACTCGAACTCCTGAGCTCAGGTAATCTGCCAATCTCGGCCTCACAAAGTGCTAGGATTATAGGCATGAGCCATCACACCCATTTTATAATCTTTCTATAAATACCATTCAGTTGGAGACAAAATAATAGAAATTTTGATATCTAATCCCTCTAATGCTACAACTTTCTAACATCATTGTATTGGCTAAGCTGTGCAGAAAATTAACCATACCTTGTTTCTGACTTCCAACTAGGTTTGGGAAATTGTAATTTATTAGGCATGATTAATAAACATTTCATGCTAGCTATAATTTTGTTATAAAACCAAATATTTCCATATGTTGTTTTTAAAGCACAGGATCTAAAAGAAAATTATTCCCTAAAATGTAGTCAAGCATTCACTGCATTTCATGCCCTGCCAGGTAAATTCATAAATAAGTTTTTAGAACTGGTTTGTCTGTCCCTACAGCTATGCTAAAATAACCAATAGAATCAGTTTTCCCCAGGGTAAGGAGTTGCAAACCTTGTCTTTGATAGCTCATTGCCCAGGTGAGGGGGAAAAGTCTCCCAGGAACAACTAGACACTTTTTTTCCCCATGGTTGCTGTAATGACATGAAATAAAAATCATATTTAGAGTCATAAGACCTGAATATAGGTTCTTCTTAGCCACATACTAGCTGAGTGACTTGGCTATTTACAGGAATCTAGAGGCACCATGATGATATCTACTTTATAAGTCTATTTTGAGAGTAAAATGAGCAAATAAGTGACATGATATTGAACTCTGTAGGACACTACAATAAATATATTAGTTTACTATTTTTGCAAAGTATAATCCTTGTGTCTTGATACCTAATATGGGTCAGCTATATGCTATATCTAAGAAAACAGCAATGAAGAAGATACTTTGTATAGGCGAGACCTCTTGTGCTGCCAATATGCATCGCCCCCTTCTTCCAGTTATTAGCTGGGTACTCAGTTGCCAGTTAAAGGTTCTATGTTTCAGCTTGTCTGCAGTTAGGTGGCAGCCTGCTCAATGGGATGCAAGCAGAAATGGTGTGTGAAATTTCTGAAAAATATGTATTAAGGGTGTGAGGCATGTCTTTTGTGGCATTTTCTTCTTTTGTTCTACTGACTGAAATTTGGATACATTGATTGAAACAATGTCAGCTTTGGGGAATAATGAGATGTCCTAAAAATTGAAGCATGATGTGGTCTCAGGTAAAGTACACACCTAATCCATATAGCATGGCTTTAAGGGCATAACATCTTCCCTAAGACAAGTAGGTACAGCCCTGTTTGTTGTTCCTCATCAGTCAATCATTGGCTGTGGGTTGCCCTCAGAGGGAATATGCCATTTATGGGAAAGGTTGGAATCAATTCTCCTGAAAAGAGGGGCAGTGAGCTTGGATTACTCACAGCAGGCTGAGTAATGGGTGCACTGAAAGGAATTTAGCTGAACCATCCATTGCAGTATCTGCAACCATGACTGAATGGAAAGGGGAGGGAGCCAAAGATAATTTATGCATGCAACAAATGTCAAATGAATATCTGTATCTTAGAGACTATTAGTGTCTTCTTCCATATGGGATCATTCTTACGATGCAAACATGTTTTCTAAACCCTACGTGCTCTCTATCTGTACCCCCATCTTCTCTCTCTGACTGTGCTTGCTTTCTCCGCCTCCCTACTTCATGTTCTCTAACCTGCTTCTGTCAGGCCTTGTGTCTGTTCCACTGCACACATCTGTCTCCAAAAATCTCACCAACTCAAATGGTCTGTTCCTAATCTTCATGTAACTTTTCAACAACATTTGACAGTTATCATTTCCTCTCTGAAATACTTTTCTTCACTTGGCTTCTCAAAACCATACTCTTGATTTTACTTTTCCTTCAGTGACCACTCTTTCTTGCTATTCCTTAACTGCATCCTCTTCACAGTTTCTTACCTCAAAATGTTAGTATCTCAGCCTTCTTGTATTCTCTGTTTTAACTCCCCCCTAAACCATCCCATCTGGTCACACAGATTTGAGTAGCTTCTTAAATCAGAGTTTCTTAACCCCAGAACTACTGACATTTGAGTCTAATGATTCTTTGTTGCAAGAAGCTGTCCTGTGCATTGTAGGATATTTAGCAGCACCTCTGGCCTCCATATACTTGCTAGATGCCAGGTGCCAGTAGGAACCCTAGTTGTTTCAACCAAAAATGTCTCCAAACTGTCCAATGTCTCTGGAAGGCACAACAGTCTCCCAGTTGAAAATGACTGTTCTAAATTATGATTTCTTCCAAATTTTTATTTCAAGCCCTGATCTCTCTGCTGTTCAACACCTAAATCCAACTGCCTACCTGACATCTCCACTTGGAAATATATCAGGCATATTATACTCAACATGTCCCAAAGACACTCCCTGAACATGTCCATAGCCTGGTCCATCCTTAATATTTCAAGTCTTGGTAAATGGCAACATCATTCTCCGAATTATTCAGGCTTAAAACCTGGGAATGGTCTTTGATTCCTTTCTTTCCTCCTATTACACACTTAATTTGTCTGTAGCCAATCTTGTTTACAATCCAAATCTGTCCCAAATTTGACCACTTAGCCCTTCTACCACCACCATCCTAGTCCTTTGTCATGACTTACCTGGACTCAGGCATAGTCTTCTGTTTTGTTTCCCCAGTTCCCACACTTGCCTCCTTACAGTCATTTTTGTTACACAGTAATCAGTGTTCTTTCAAAAATGTAAACCAGTTTGAGTTGCTTTCCAACTCCAAACTCTGAGATCTTCTCATTACACTCAGAACCAAGTGTAAACTCCTTTACATGGCTGGTCCTGCCCTAATGATTGGCAGATCTAGGTCTACATCTAGTATTCTTCTCTGTTTTGCTTACTGTATACTCTAACCACACTGACTCTCACTCTGGCCACAGGGCCTTGTCTTTGCTAGTCCTTTCTATCTGGAATATTTGTTCCTCCAGTGTTGCCAGGGCTCAATTTTCTTACTTTGTTCAGGTCTGTAATCAAAACCACTTTCTCACAAAGGTCTTCACTTATGTATTTAAAATTGTACTCACCAGGGCTGGGTGTGATGGCTCATGCCTGTAATCCTAGCACTTTGGGAAGGCAAGATGGGTGGATCACTTGAGGTCAGGAGGTTGAGACCAGTCTGGCCAAGATGGTGAGATCCCATCTAAAAATTCCAAAAAAAAAATAAAACATACATATATATATATATATATATATACACACACACACACACACACACACATACACATATACATATGTATATACATATATATATATATACACACACACACACACACATGCACACATACACATATACATATGTATATACATATATATATATATATATATATATTGGCCAGGCATAGTGGCAAGAGCTTGTAATCCCAGCTACTAGAGTGGTTGAGGCAGGAAAATCGCTTGAACCCAGGAGGCAGAAGTTACAGTGAGCCGAGACCACTGTACTCCAGCCTGGGTGACACAGCAAGACTCCATCTCAAAAAATAAATAAAAATAAAATTTGGAGTCACCCTAGTCATTCTCCAACTCTGATTTACCTTTCTTCACAGTACTCATAAGACTCAATAGCAATAAAGATGTTTGTTTGTTTTGTATTTCTTTCATTAGAATGCAAATTTCAAGAGTGACAAAAATACATCTGTCTTGTTTGTCTTGCATCCTTCAGCCTAGCACAGTGTAGGCACTCAATAAAAAGTTGTTCAATGAATGAATCAATGAATGTTAGGCACTAAAGTACATTTGTTGCACACTTAGAAAGAACTATAATCTATGTTAAGTGAACTACATACATTGTTTTATTCAGCAATAATCTAATCTGATAATATCTTAATTAGTTTGAGCTACTACAACAAAAATACCATAGATTGAGTGGCTTATGTGACAGAAATGCATTTCTCTCAGTTTGAGAGGCTGTGAGATCCAAAATTAAGGTGCCAGCAAATTCAATTCTGGGTAAGGACCCTTTTCTTGTGATGGCCTCATATGATGGAGAGACAGAGAAGTAACAAGTTATCTTATGTCTCTTTTTATAACCCAATTACCTCCAAAAGCCCTGTCACCAGATATTGACACATTGGGGATTACGTTTCAACATATAAATTTGGGGAGAGATATAAACATTCAGTCCATAGCATGTAGGTACATTTCTAATCCCCCTTTTTCATGTGCAGAAGCTAAGTTTTTTTCAGTTTGACCACTTAGCCCTTCTACCATCACCATCCTGGTCCTTTGTCATGACTTACCTGGATGACTTACAGATAGGAAGTGGCGGAGCAGTACTTCAAACTCAGGCCCTTTAACCACTGTCACGTATCCTCATCCACATTTCTAGCTGGTGGTAATACCATCAACTGAATGTTAATGAAGCGGGTGGGGTAGAGTGTGGTGGGGTTGATGATGAACTTAGCCTGGGCTGATTAATTTTGATGTGTTTATGAGACATTTAAGTAGAGATGATGAACCCAAAGAATAAAGCAACAGTCAGGGTTGGAGATAAAACAAAAGATGATTTTTAAAACTATGGCCAGAGGTTTCATGTAGATTAAGTTTTAGAAGTACCCTTAAATAGATAAAAACTTAAATACTGTCTTGCATCTACAAGTAATAGAGAAACAAGAAACATCAGTGCCTATTGTAAAGAAATACATTCCTATGAGAATGTCAATTATCACCAGTTATCTTCAGGTCATGTAATGTTTCAGAGCCTAACTACCAAAATCTTCACAAGACAGTCTCATCATATTATTTTTTAAAAATTCAAACTTTGGGGTTTTTTTGAAACTCTAAAAAATAACCATAAGTCAACATTTCATAATAAACTTTTATACTAATTTGAAACTTATTCTAAACTCTATACATACTAATCATTCCAACTTTCCCTCTAGAGAAAAATGAGCTTCTAGATTTGCCAAATTATATTTGAATCTTATTGGCAACCCTAATACTAACTCATAGGCATAACTGCAAACCAAGCGTAACTTCCACCACACCTCCTCACTTAGAATCATTAGTGTCTTATTTATTAAAAGCTCACCATTTATAAATTTTGTAACACTTTACTTTTTGTTTATATCTATTTGTTTATATGGAGAGAGACATATAGTAAATATATATGTGTGTATGTGTGTATGCAGGTACAGATGAACTCTTCCTTTTTTATGGATGCATAGTATTTCATGCTGTATACGTACCACATTTTCTTTATCTAGTCTGTCATTAATGGGCATTTGGGTTGGTTCCAAGTCTTTGCTATTGTGAATAGCGCTGCAATAAACATACGTAGGCATGTGTTTTTACAGTAGAATGATTTATAATTCTTTGGGTATATATGTATTAATATAGGTCAAATACTGCTGGGTCAAATGGTATTTCTGGTTCTAGATGTTTGAGGAATTGCCACATTGTCTTCCTTACGGATTTTACATGTTCTTCTTCCTCTGCCCAAGGGATTGTACGTGTTTTTCATCATCTGCCCAGAACATGTGGGTGTAGCTGAAGAGGAGTGAATGGGAGGGAGAATGAAAATGGAGTCAGAAGTGCAGCTAAGAAGCAGATTGTGCTATATTTTGTAGGTCACATTAAAAAAATGGTAGAGTATAAATATAATGCTGCCTTCAATTTTTTTAAGTATTTAAATTTTAAGAGGTAATACAGCATAATACAATAGCAAGAAGAACATTATAGTTTAATCCAAAAAACACTGAAGGCAAGTAAACATCAGGCTTCCTTCCACGAACCACATTATTAACATCCCTGAGCCTATTTTTCCATTTTGTAAAATGAAGACAGCACTGTCTGAAGGCAGAAGTGAGGACAATGCATTCCTAAAAGCTAACGGTTAAACCTTAAATCTGACACATATCACATGAAATCTCTTCTATATGAAAAACACCTCGGGGAAGGAAAAGTGTTCCCTATGCCAGAAGCAGGAAGGAAAATAATCTGGCTGTTACTATATGATAAAAATCACATATCTCAAGAAAGAATCGAAAATGAATCAATCAGCAAGGGTTATAAGAGAATGGAAGGCATAAATTACCAGCATGCCTCCAGCACTGACTGGAGAACAAAGTGTCCTAGGAAGATAAAATGATGTGAATGTGTCCAAGTCTCCTTATTGTTGAGACAGATCTTTCAGACCATCAGAGGCTGATGCCTTGAAACATACGAGTTATCCAATCCACTATCATTCTGATTCCATGATCATGAGCTACTTTCTGATAATCTAACTTCCCAGGATGTTTTTCTACAGGAAGAGAATGTTCTGGTGTGCTGGAAAGTTATATTGCTCTATAAATTACAGCATTGGATTTCTGGGTTGTATACTTTATTCTCCTGCAGATTGAGTTGATGTGAACCAGCATGTGTTAAGTCCTGTACAGCTCTGGAAAACTGACACTGTCTGTTTTCTAAATCTGTAACACGGAGGGATCAGACCATGGGCTGTGATGAACTCAGAAGGCAATGCCCCTTGCAGGGGAAGTTGGTAACTAGCCAGCAACGTACATTCATTTTAGCTTCTCCACTACCTACTTCAAAAGGGTTGTGGGGCTTAGATGAAATCACGTATTTGAAAGTCTTTAAACACTTTCAAGTTCTTCAGAGGAACCCTGAAAAGTGCCAAAGAGATGGCAAGAGGAACAAACTGAGTATGTACTGTGCTCCTTGCCCATCTGGCTATTGAGAACTGTCTATGGGATAGAAGAAAAACTTCCCGATCTAGGAATAATGGGCATCTAAGCCCACAGAGAATGTCAAATTCATAGGGACAGGTTCAGATACTGAGTAAGCCGCCTTTCCCTGTTTGAATATTTTTCTTCTAGAGATATAAATTTTCTACTTTCCTTTTAGGAATGCAATATTCCCATATAAAAATATGCACCCCCCCAATGATTCCTTTGAGGTTATATGCCTCTGTGTTTGCACATATATACATATAGATATACATATATAGGACCAAAGATGTGTCAAGCACCAGGCCCAGCTATACAATTTGTAGGGCCCTATGCAAAATAAAAATGTGGAGTCCTTTGTTCAAAAAGCAATTTAAAAGTGCCATAAAAGGTATTAAAAATATAAAGACATTTTCTTTCATCCACAGTTTGCGTTTTGATTTGTCATGGTATTCTCCATTTACTTTAATTTCATTCTAAATATGGAAAACTTTTTGGAAAATTTTAGCATGAATTTAATTGTCCATCTTTATATTATACAATCCCAATTTTAAATGAAAATATAAGAGCATTATCTCTTGCACAATTGTTGGAGTTGTGGAATTCATATATCTCACAGGTTGTACATACATATATTTTTCCTTGATAGAACAGAGGAAATGATACAAAAATAACTCAGCTATTTTTATTTCATGTCTTGATACGGACACATTCTACCAACACTGTCTACTTTCAGCTCACTGATGAGCAAGAAAGAACTGAAAGAAAAGAGAACTATGAGTTCTTTCTCTTTCCTTCTACCTCATCATTTTCAGCATAAGTGGCTGACTAATAACGGAAAATAAAATGAGTAAGAGATAATATGATATGGATTTTTTGGTCATTTCTGTTTCATAGAATGCTGTTGCCTTCACTCTGCCTTTGAAGATAGTTATGGTTTGAACAGAAAGCAGTGTCTTGGAGCTGTCTGTGCTCTTATTAAATCAGTCATAGACACAACACATTCATCTTGTGCTCACTGATCTTACAAATTTGGGTCCACTAACATTCGGTGCTCATCGGGCATCACAAATATTATGTACTCACACAGGAGCAAGGAACAGAATGGACATGACTATTAAGCAGGCCTTCTCTGCTCACATGCATGCTTAATGTTGCTAAGAAAAATAAGAAATTATTATGAACTTTAAGATAGATACAGCAGAACATTAATCTAAGCATGGGACTGTTCTGAGCATGGCACCTTGTATGCATA
Organism: Sapajus apella; assembly: GCF_009761245.1. Taxonomy (NCBI): domain Eukaryota; kingdom Metazoa; phylum Chordata; class Mammalia; order Primates; family Cebidae; genus Sapajus; species Sapajus apella. The sequence continues at coordinate 7,771,363 of NW_022436984.1, read as the reverse complement.
GGTCACATGTCTAGGAAACCAGCCTGGCCAGGCACTGCTTTAAGAAAAAACAATTAAACTTTCATAACAACTGTGTGAGGTTAGCCCTATAATTATCTCCCATTCAGACTGAGAAAACAGGCACATAAAGGTTAAATCTCTCATTTAAGTGCTAATAAGAGCTAATAAGTGTCAGAGCTGGGATTTGGACCTGGGTTTCTATGCTCAAGAAACCATGATCTTTACTAATACACAGTAAAAGCATCAATTTTTAAAATTAAATCTCAAGTTTCCTTGGCTCTTTCTCCCTTCCTTACTTTTTAAAATTCTTTAAAAGGCAATTTATATTTTTCATAAAGAAGACCACCAATATTGTGGGTATTTATTGTAATTGACTACAGTTTATATTAGCAGCTATAATGAATAATGATAATAGTTATCAAGGAGTGATTTCTTTTTTTTTTTTTTTAATTATACTTTAAGCTCTGGGATACATGTTCAGAACATGCAGGTTTGTTACACAGGTATCCATGTGCCATGGTGGTTTGCTGCACCCATCAGACCATCATCTACATTAGGTATTTCTCCTAATGCTCTCCCTCCCCTAGCCCCCCACCTTCTGACAGGCCCTGGTGTGTAATGTTCCCCATCAGGGAATGCTTTCTATAGGCATAGCAATTTGATGAGGTGGTTGCAGTTACTGTCTGTGCTTATAGATGATGATACACAGGTTCAGATAAGTAATTCACATCAAACTCAGATAACAAGTGGTAGAGTCAGAAATTAGCTTCAGACAATTTAACACCAACATCCATGAGCCTAACTACCTTGTCACAGTGCTATAATTCTCCAGAAGTCCATTTTAATGGTACCCAGGGTAAGCAACCGGGATCAGGCTTATGCAGTTACGGTTTACTTCTACCAGGTTTCTGTTCAGTTTCACAAGCTCAAAATTAGAGGTTTAATTCAATAGCAAAAATAGAGTTTGACATTGAAATTTGTACCCTAGGACAAATTTGCTATTTTTCTTTAAGAGCTTGTTACTCTGTTTGAATCCTCAAATAGTTTAGCCTAGAACAAAATGCCGCAAATAGAAAGGAGCCACAGAAGTTTAGTATGCTGCCCTTGGAGAAACTTATCATTAGCTGATAACTTCTAAGCAAATAGAGGTAGTAATTGGATGAGCTCTCTTAATTGAATGCAATAGAGAAAGCTCAAGTTCTGTTTTTGTGCATTAACACTACATAATTTTTGAACAACCTTGAGACAAGAAAAGACAGGCGTAAGACTGCAAAGCTCCCAGATCATCCTCAAAAAGAATATTCTATTCAAAAACTGCTTCCAGAATAGCATAAAATGTTACAGTAGATCACATAATTAAGTAACAAAAGAATAATCAGAATAACGATCTCCAAAAATCTTACTAAATTAGGTGATATAAAAAAGAAAAGAAAGCCTGAAGAAGTAATTTTGGTTTAGGACATAAAATTAACTTAAGAGCTAAGGGACTGTTAAAGTCCAGAAGCCATGTGTAATAATGGAAGACTTTTAAATTCCTGGCAAATTTTCAAGACACATAAAGGAAAATTAGGACTGTTCCTCCTAACATATTTTTAATTATAAAAGCATTTTATTCAAAATTAGTTGAATTATTTTACCCTCTCTTGTATATTCTCCAATTAATTGAAGATCTATTACAGAACACTTGGCTCTTCTATTGCTTTTCACCTAAGGATTTCGACATATTACAGACATTTAAAAAGTAACTGAAGACCTAAGTTCTTTTGGGGGAAAAAAAAAGGAAATAAAAGGATACACAAGCATGCTTGCTTGTGAAAAAAACATTCATTCCTTTCCCTATTTTTTAATTGGACCACACAGCTGCCCTATTTTCTATTCTTTAAACAGCAGCAGTCTTACCTTGTGTCCCCCAGAAAGCAGAACCAGAGATAAAAGCTTAAGTGCAATAATTTGGAAGACAGTATTGGCAATGAAGGAGAGGAAACAAGAATGCATTATGGAGTCGGCCGCTGATACTACGGAGAAAATGCAGTAATTGAAAAGAGCAAATGAGAAGTCATATAAAAAATATCTCAGCACATGTGTCTGCCTGGGATAAAGAAAAGGAGGTAGTTATCTATTGACAGTTATTCTTTGGTCTAAAGATCATCATCCCCAACACACATACACACACTTGAGGATTACACACATGAGGGTGCCAAGTGGGTACCAGTGGATGTCTCACACGCCTGTGAACAAGAAGCTGCGGTTCAGCCAGAGGCAGTCCTGAGATGCTGCCATGGGTGCTCCTGCATGAAGCTGGGTAAAGCCCACCGAGCACAGATCACTGCAGCCGTGGCTGTGGTAAGAGGTGCTGTGGGGAAGACTTTAGTGTTGACCAAGAGGAGCCTCATAGAGTGTCCATGTTCACTCGAGGCCAATTTCCACTTTGAGTTCTGAGTAGCTGTTTTATAAACATTGTGGTGGCACCGATAAATGGTACTACTATCTTCTTAAAGTAGTAATAATGTATTCTAAAGGATTCACAAACATTCCTCAAGTTCGACTTAAATGTTCTCCTTCCTCAAATTCAACATCACCTTCAACACCTTCCTCCTGTCTCTAATGAAGAGTGAACCTCCACTAGCATCAAAGCTAATGTTTATTGCCCACTGGATCCACACAAGCCCCTTCAAGATGAGTGGTAGCTCCCTGAGTTGCCAAATCTCGCTGTCTTCTCTCTGCCTAGGGCAACTTCTCCCTTCTGCTTCACTGGAGTGACCAGGCACCCTCTCCCTGAAGATGAACACTTTTAGCTTCCATGGACATTTTTCTTCAGCTTGTTCTACTTCTCCATATTAGCCTTTGACATCCTTCTAGCCTCCTTTGCTCTTCTCTCTAAAGTATGATTTCCCCAGGATTCTGACCTGCATTCTCAAAGTCAGTCAGTGATTGCATCATCCTCTGTCTCCCCCGACAGAAGGCCCATTTCCCCACTCCCAACCTTCTAACTACTCTTCTGCTGTCTCCTCGCTAACGCCCAATTGTAAGTGCTGAAACCAGCATCTCAAATGCAGTCGGTTCTACTTAAATTTCTGACCTTCCCTACAAAGCACTGTCTTCTTCTGTGTTTCTTATTGCTGTCATAACACACTTATTCTTTCAGTCTCCCAGGTCCTAAGCCCTGTTTATCAGCACTCCCTACACACTTACTCTGGTTGATCAAAAAAAAACAGCATATGATTCACTTTCTGTTAAATAAGTCAATGGCAGATATACCCAGGATGCAAATTCCCTGAAGGCCATTTCCACCTTCACTTTATAATCAGTCCCCAACATGGTGACCTCTTGGCCCCAGAAATATTAAAAAATAAAAATAAAGGAAAAGTTAAACTCTGGAAGGGGTCCACTGCCTCAGGGACAGCCAAGGGTTTAGCTCCAACTCTGTTTTAAAACATATTTTTATACACATACTGATAGAATTCTAATTTTACATGACAAGGATAATACACACATACAATGTATTTACACAGCAATACAATTATGTCATGCATTCCTTTTCATTCATTTTTCATTTGTACTTTACATTTTTGCATCTCCTGTTACTACCCACTCCATCCAGTTAACTTCTCTCCTGCCTCCTCCCTACTAGATGACCCAAGTTAACAACCTAACATGCAACTTTTCACATTTTTTCTCCATGCCCACAGAGGCACATACATATTCATATATATACTTATCTATGTATATACACACAGATATCCATGTATAGGAAAAAATGGGATAATATATATAATGCCATAGAAATCTTATCAAGTACCTGGCATTGTTCTCATTCATTGCTGTTAGTGGTTTAGAAGCATAATGGATTTATCTATTTTTTATTGATTTTTTTCTCCACTATGAACAATGCTGATGTAAAAAACCTTGTAAATTATCGTTACATACAGAAACTTTTTTTTTTTTTTGTAGAGAATAGATGATTAGGAAAGGGATTACTGGGCTTTTAGGGTATTTGCATTGTTTCTAAGTGTTTAGGGATTGCGTTCACATTTCTTTTCAAATTTTATGAGCATGCCATTTTTCCCATTCCCGGGTGGCAACAGATTTTATGTTCCCTTCAATATTTGCCAGTCTAAATGGTAAAATGTTAAATCTATTACTTTAATCTCTCTTTTCTAAGCTACTAATGTGTGTGTGCATCTTTTCATTATTTTTCACCACGTAGATTCCCACCGATATAAACATTCTCTTCATATCTGTTGCCATTTTTCTATTGTTTATTTTCTTTTTAACTTTTGAGTCTTTTATATAGTATGATGCTAGCTGTTTTATCTGCTATGCAAGTTCTTTTTTCCAAATTTACTGTTGGTTTCTTCACTTTACTTATAGTATCTTTTCCACAATAAGAACTTTTAGGTTTTATACACATTAGTCTTCTTTGTTGTTTTATAGCTTCTGAGTGTCAGAAGGCTTTGCTTGTTTCTGGAATGTTTATATAGTCTTCTAGAATTTTCTAAGGTTTTTTTAATTTTACATTTAAATATCTAACTCAACTAGGAATTACATTTGACATAGAGATGAAAGGGACCCATTTTTAATTTTTCTTGGTGGATATGTTGTTGTGTTCTATTAAATATTTCATTGCTTTTATTTGCATTATTAAAGAATCCATTATTTTTCCTTCATATTGAAATATTATCTTTGAATATTTCTATTGAAATATTATCTATTGAAATATCTTTAAATATTTCAATATAAAGGAAAATTGCATGTGTTTGCCACAGTACTGTTTTGAAGTACACATACAGTATGGCATGACTACATCTAGCTAATTAACATATGCAGTACCTCACATAATTTATCATTTTTGTGATAATAATATTTTGCATCCACTCTCAGCATTTTTCGAGAACACAGTATTTTGTTAACTATAGTCGCCAAGTTATACAACAGACCTCTTGAACTTTTTTCTCTAATATTACTGAAATTTTGTATCCTTTAGCTAACATATGTCCAAGCTTTTTAACCCTATAGCTCCTGGTAACCACCATTCCACTCTCTACTTCTGTAAGATCAGCTCTTTCAGATTCCACAAATGAGTGAGATGATGCAGCATTTGTCTTTCATTTTAAATGCTCATATGCACTAGGATCTACTTTTGGATTCTCTCTTCCTTGCTTCCACTTTGTCTATTGGGGTGGCCATTGATTTATGAGAAAAAATTTTCCATTTAGTAATATATTCTGAATATCTTTGGCAAGTCACTTGTTTCTCCCTTGAGTATTCCTGAAGATTTATTCTTATGTGTATACTTAAACGTCACTTTATTTAAAAAGAACAATTGAGATTCTAACTCAATTCTATAGCATTGAACCTATAAATTGTTTTGTGGAGTATGGTCATTTTAATGATACTGATACCTCCTATCCATGAGCATGGAATGTTTTTCTGTTTGTGGTCATTTCTAATTTCCTTGAGCAGTGTTTTCTCCTTGTAGAGATCTTTCACCTCTCTGGTTATCTGTATTCCTGGGTATTTCATTATTTTTTGGGCAATTGTGAATGGAGCTACATTCCTGATTTGGCTCTCACCTTGACTCTTGTTAATGTATAGGAATGCTACTGATTTTTGTATATTGATTTTGTATCGTGAGACTTTGCTGAAGTTATTAACAGCTTAAGGAGCTTTGAGGCCAAGACTATTGGGTTTTCTAGATAAGGGATCATGTCATCTGCAAATAGGGATAGCTGGACTTCCTATTTTCCTATTTGGATGTCCTTTATTTCTTTCTCTTGCCTGATTATTCTAGTCAGGACTTCCAGGGCTATGTTGAATATAAGTGGTGAAACAAGGCATCCTTGTCTTGTGCAGGTTTTCAAGAGGAATACTTCCAACATTTGTGCATTCAGTATGATGTTGGCTGTGGGTTTGTCATAGACACCTCTTTTTATTTGTGGTATGTTCCTTCAATTCCCAGTTTATTTAGAGTTTTTAACATGAAAGAATGTTGAATTTTATCAAAAACCTGCATCTATTGAGAAAATCATGTGGTTTTGTCTTTAGTTCTGTTTATTTCATGAATCACATTTATTGATTTGTGTATGTTGAACCAAACCTGCATCCAGGAATATGCCTACTTAATCATGCTGGATAAGCTTTTTTATATGCTGCTGGATTCGGTTTGCCAGTATTTTGTTGAGGATTTTTGTATTGATGTTCATCGAAGATATTGGTCTGAAGTTTTCATTTTTGTTGTGTCTATGCCAAGTCATGGTATCAGGATGATACCAGCTTCATAAAATGAGTTAGGGAGAAGTTTTTCTTCCTCAATTTTTTGAATAGTTTAAGAAGAAATAGTAACAGCTTTTTGTATATCTGATAGAATTCAGCTGTGAATTCATCCATTCCTGAGTTTTCTTTGGTTGGTAGGCAATTTATTACTGTCTCAATTTCAGAGCTCATTGTTGGTCTGTTCAGGGATTCAATTCTGTTGTTTTGGTGTGTAGGGTTCTGTAGATATCTATCAGGTCCACTTGGTCCAGAGCTGAGTTCAAGTCCTGAATATCTTTAACTCTCTGTCTCAATGTTCTAATATTGTCACTGTGGTATTAACGTTCTCCTACTATTATTGGGTGGGAGTCTAGGTCTCTTTGCAGGTCTCTAAGAACTTCTTTTATGAATCTGGGTGCTTCTGTGTTGGAGATATATATAATAGTTAGGTCTTCTTGTTGAATTGAACACTACTATTATGTAATTTCCTTCCTTGTCTATTTTGACCATTGTTTGTTTAAAGTCTAAGTTGTCTGAAATTAGGATTGCAACCACTGTGTTTTTCTGTTTTTCATTTGTTTGGTAGATTTTTCTCCATTCCTTTATTTTGAGCCTACATGTGTCATTGCCTAGTTTCACATCTGTGGCAGCACTGATGCAAGTTTGGGCACTGGTGGAGTGGAGCTGGCTGGCTCTGTACCTGCCAATACTGACTCTAATGGTGATTGGTGGGGACAAAGAAGATGGACTGCACTTCTGTTGCAACAGTGGCAAGGCAGGGTGCATGCACACACACGAGCATCTGGGGGCACAGGAAGCAAAACCTGATCCCGCACACACATGCTGGCAAAGCAATGAAGCGATGGTGGCTGCTGTCAGCCCAGGGGAGGGTATTGGTGGGCTGGATGTGTGGCTGTAGAATCCACCCTACTGGAGCTCTCCTCAAGTCAGGCAGGGTCCACCAGCCCAGAAGCTATGATGGAGCCCCTAAGGCACCCAAGGCTGCCCTGCCAGTGCACGTGGCCAAGCTGGAGTCCTAGGAGACACCAGCAGACCAAAGGGTGCTCAGGTTGCATGTCCTCATGTCATGGGCAAGACCACACTGCAGAATTCAAGACTGACAGTTCCCCTAGTGCTAAAGTCTCCTATAGGAGAAAGTCAAGCCTGGGGGAATGGCTGTCCCTGGCTGTGCTTTGCTACAGAGGCTCTCATACCAAATCTCGGCTCCATATTGGCTGGCTTGCTTCCCCTACCACTTCTCTAAGAAGCTCTTTCTGGAAGCTCAAGTGTCCGTGGTGGTTGAGAAATCGTCTCCTGCCAGGATTCCAGAGGCCCATGGCAAGAGCTTGTTGCTCTTTGCCAGTTCAACTCACCCCTGGAGTCGTTGGGGGCCAGGAGTGAGCCTCGGTGCACAGCAGCTCCATGCAAGGCTTACCACTCTCTCCCCCTCCAGCCTGCTTCTGTGTCATGTCTCTGTCCACTCTCAATGCCTTCCCTCTGAAGCTTGATTAAGAGTGGGCCAGTCATCTTGATCCATTAGTGGCAGCTTTTTCCACCTAGCTGCGTCTGGTTGGCCATCTTGCCCTCTCTCACATTTTTTAAAAAATTTAAAAAATTTAAAAAATTTCTTCAGTGTTTATATCAGTTCTCCTCTTCTTTTGTTCTTTTTGTCTTCTTTTTTAACTTTTGACTGTTGATTGATAGCATTTGCTAGAACTTCCAGATCAGTGTCAAATAAGATGAAGTAACCAACCCTGTGGGCTAGTGGGTGTACAGTAGCAGGCAGGATGCCAGTCACTTGATATTAGGAGGAAGCCTCTTCACTTTGCAGTCAACTCACAATCCCTGAGCCTCATGCATGGGAGAACTCAGCCCATCAGTTCAGCTGCTTGATTCTTGGGCTAGGGAGTCTGACACAATCATACAAGATTGATGTTTGCATCTTCCTTTTCTTAACACACCTACTTGCACCCAGGAGTAGATCATGAGTGTGCAATCTGTGCAGTCACATAAGACTCTGAACACAGAAGGGCCCATGCTTTGTTTAATGCTCTGTCATCATCTAACATTTTCTAATAACTTTTGAACAAGGGTTTCGGCACTTTTGTTTTACACTGGATCCTCAAATTATATAGCTGGTCCTGCTCCCACGTATCATTGAGTCAAGATTCCTTAAAAAGTTTCTTAGTTCTAATTCTTCTCTCTGGGATATTAGATGTTAGTATTCTATTTCTACTCTGATCCATACCAGTCCTCACTACCTGTATTCCCACAGCACCCAATGCATTATGTGTATCCAGGAGTATTTTGCCCCAGCAGCCATGTGACCCATATGAGACAGATGACTAGTGTTGAAAGGGGAAGGATAAAAATTCTGGGCAGGCAGTCATTTTTCTAGAATTCCTTGCTAAATCTTTAAAGCGACAACATTAACATTAAAAATGAATAAAATTGTACCTATGTGTCTGAAAAGGAACTCAACGATTCTAACAAAAGTGAGGGCTAGGGCTAGAATACTCCACTGTCATGATGAGGGAAAGGAATAGGGTCTGTGGAAGTGAATGAGTAAAGGAAGCATCAGAACCACACCAAAGAACTGCAGGGTTAATGATAAATGAGACAAATAGATTAATATTAAATGAAAAAATTGTTATTTTCCTGATTATACAATCTATTGGAAACAATTAAAGGGTGGAGACAAAGTTCAATGATAAAACCCCCACAGTTATTGAATGTCTTTAGTTATTTGCTACTCACTTGCCCTTGGTAAACACATATGTTGAATATATTGCTGAATATATTTTAAACTTCCTCAAAAATTAAGCATTTTTAGTTTTTTTTTCTATTTTATCAACCTGAAACCCCAAGAGTCTTTGTGGAGCAGTATATATATGTAGAAGACACACTATATTGAATTGAAAGGCTCTTAAATACCAGGACATATTTTAGGAACTGTACATGTAACATATAAACTACAAGATCAGCAAATATTTTCAGGGTTTATAACCTGCTAGACAACATATGCTTTCCAGTAGATTTATATTATTTAATCTTCAAATTAATTCTATAAGCTTAGTATTATTCTCTTTATAAACATAAGGAAACCAAACTATAAAGAGGTTTCCTGACTACTTTTAGGTCTCACACGAAACCAGAATTCAAATAAAAAAAATGCTTAATAATAACTTTTTAACAATGGTCTGTTTTCACTGGAAAATCTGAAATAGATTTGAAGCTTTGTCATTTAAGTTGAGAAGTTCCTAGGCTGCCAAAGTGAGGAGGACAAAGAAAAAAAGAAGGAGAAGAAATAAGGACAGAAAGGTCTAGAAAAAGACATACACGTGGCTAACAAGCATATGAAAAAATACTCAACATCACTAATCATTACACGTGTGCAAATCAAAACCACAGTGAGACATCATCTCACACCAGTCAGAATGACTATTACTAAAAAAGTCAAAATCTAACAGCCGCTGGTGAGACTGTAAAGAAAAGGGAATGCTTACACTGCTGGTGGGAATGTAAATGAGTTCAGCCATTGTGGAAAGCAGTATGGCAATTCTTTGAAGAACTTAAATCACAATTACCATTTAGCCCAGCAATCCCATTATTAAGTATACACCCAAAGGAATATAAATTGCTCTACCATAAAGACATACGCACATGTATGTTCATTGTAGCACTATTCACAACAGCAAAGACATGTAATCAACCTGAATGCCCATCAATAATAGACTGGATAAAGAAAATATGGTACATACACACCATAGAATACTATACAGCCATAAAAAAGAATGAGATCATGCCCTTTTCAGGAACATGGGTGGAGCTGGAGGCCGTTTGCCTAAATGAACTAATGCAGGAAAAGAATAGCAAATACTGCATTTCTCACTAACAAGTGGGAGCTAAACACTGAGAACACAAGGATACAAAGAAGGAAACAACAGACACAAGGCCCTCAGTGGGAGGTGGGAGATAATCAAAAAACTACCTATCCAGTACTATGCTTATTACCTGGGTGATGAAATACTCTGTACACTGAACCTCCATAACATGCAATCTGCCTATGTAACAAACCTGCACGTGACACCTGAACCTAAAATAAATGTTAAAAATAGGAGAGGAAGAAGGGGGAAAGAGAAAGGGAGAGTGAGAAGTAATATGTTATAACAGTAGGGTTCTAATCAGAAAAACAAACACAATTTCAAGTATTTAATTAAGAGGAAATTTAATTCAGGGAATTAGTCACACAGGCGGTAATGGAGGAGCTGAGAAATCTATGTAATTTAGAGATTAGAAAGAGCAAAACCCTACTATACCCTAGAGCTGGAGAGAGAAAATGATAAAGACATAGTATTACCAAAACTCAAAGTCAGGATTACCTGAAATAAACTGGAACATGACTGATCGATTATAAAGGGATTTGAATCAAGTATGGTCCCAGCCCCATCAGAGACGGCACTGGAGACAGAATGGAAATTGGAGTGTTTCCTCTTCCACGTTCCAGATTTCCATCAGTACACCTCTTGGGTGAACAGAGTTGGAAGTCATTTGACATGGAACATGGATTATGCCGCCTATAGATGTCAGCTTCACTGTAATGCAGAGCAGTTTATAAGAAGAAGAAGAACTGGATCTGAGGGATATATGTGACATGCTCATGCACAATAGGTAAAATCAGAACCTAGTTGAACTTGGCCCATCATATTGCCCTCAGGCTTGGGGTAAATGATTCACAGCTATGGTTCAAAGAATAACCTAGAAGAAAGGTGACAAGGTAGCTCCTGATGACAAAACTCTACATGTAAATATACATACAAACAATAGAGAGAAGGGAGAGATTCAGTAATACTGAGAGGAATTGTTAGGGCAAGAATGAAACACAAATAAATAATTGAACAGGAGCACCTGGGACACCTTTAAACACAGGTAGATGACGAAAAGGGAGGAATACGAGAGCTAAACTGGCAATATGACAATAGCCCCTGGAAAATGAAGAGGGCAGAGTAAAACAGTCATTGTTTGAGAAGAATTAGCTGCCTCCCTAGTTGGCTGAATTGTCCTGGGGAAAAGCAAAAGGCTGAGCTCTGTAGAGAAGATGAAAAATAAGGATACTTTTTGTTTCCTTTATATGATCTCAAATTCTCAGTTGCTCCATGAACATTGAACATGTCCCATGAATGCTATCTGAAAAAGCAATAAATAAAAGTATTTAAGTAGTCATGATGCCAAATGACAGCACTAACGGCACACAACTTCCCTCATATTAACTCATGACTGGTTTGCATTTAACTCCTTTCATAATTTCATCTACCCCAGGTTTTTAACTTCCTAACAAGCTGTGAACACAGACGGCAGTTTATCTTTACATTGCTGGTTTCCAACTGTGGTTTTCAGAGCCCTGACAGTATTTACATAGCCATCATCTGAGATACTTGGGTATATCTTTGTTGGTTAATGAGACTCTCTTGTGATAAGGTAAAAAGTTATACATTTTTATCATACCTCAGCTGATTTCCATGCATGCTTCAATTTGGGAATACCTACATTTAGGGCTCTCTGGAGGTTTCTCTGGGGCCACCACAGAAGGAAGGAACAAGAGAAGAGATAACAAGAATATAAAGTTCCAAATCACCACCTCTCCTTCCATCTCTCTGTAATAGTTCTACATATTTGTCTTCCAGAAAGATATCATCTGAATAATTTATTTTTTGGTCAAAAAAGTGGACAGATAAGAAAAATCATGGATCCATTAATCTTGGACCATTTTAATGTATCCCATAGTTTTATCTAATTGCTTGTCTGAAGCCCTCTTCTCTTGTTTTTCTAGGTCATACTTCTAATCTATTCCTAGTAGGCTGCTAGGTATCTTCAGTAAACTCATTGTTTTATAGTCTTCAGGAGAGACATTTTCCTGGCTTTAGGGTTCTGACCTTCTGTTACTTTCCATGGTTCTTCAGATTTTTGTTGGCAACAACATCCATTCATTTTGCCAACATTGGTGAACACCTGCGTTAGTCCAGACACCAGGCAAGTATCTGCTGGGCACTCAGAATTCAAAATTAAATTAGTCAGGAATAGACAATATTGTTTACTACCTGTGATCAAACCTATACATACCTGAAAAGTTGAACACAACCCTTTCTTAAACCTTTGGCCTACATTTCTTTAAGTCCATTATGGCAAGTCTTATCAAGAAAGAAATCAGAAAACCAGAAGCTGAAGTTGAAAAATTGACTGTTAGTCATCTGAAAATATTGTATCACTGTCTTAGTCTGTTTGTGTTGCTATAAAGGCATACCCGAGACTGGATAATTTATAAAGAAAAAAAAAAAAGGTTTACTTGGCTTACAATTTTGCTGGCTGAAAGATTGGACACCTGTTGAAATCCACAGGCTGTGTCCACTCATGGCCAAAGGTAAAGAAGAGCTAGTGTATGCAGAGATCACATGGTGATAAAGGAAGCTAGAGAGAGAGCAAGATGGGGGAGGTACCAGGTTCTTTTTAACAACCAGTTATGGTGTAACTAATAGAGTGAGAACTCATTCACTCCTAAGGGAGAAAATTAATCTAATCATGAGGGATCCACTCTATGACCCAAACACCTCCCCACCTCCAACCTTCAGGATCAAAATTCAACCTGAGGTTTGGAGGGAACAAATTTCCAAACTACAGCAATCGCTATGATACACAATAGTTCTAAACCTTATTATTTGTCTTCTTCTTGTAAATATATCTTTAATTTTTATACTCCTATTATTTTGGATTTTAAACTTTCAAAACTAGTTCTTACACTCTTTGGTGTTTCAGCTGTGGTATATGTCACTCATTCTGTCTTTTGCACATGGTCTTTAAATAAGCATGTACATTCATGTATTCTGTGTCCAATTATATATCATATGTTAATCTAGACAATTCAGTAACAAGATATAATCATTTCCCAACTATTTACAAGGAATATTTAATAATGTTATAAGAACATGTAATTTTATATGTTTTAAACAAAAAGGACATCAGAAAACAGTGAGACAATTTTTTTTTTTTTTTGAGACAGAGTTTCGCTCTTGTTACCCAGGCTGGAGCGCAATGGCGCGATCTCGGCTCACCGCAACCTCCGCCTCCTGGGTTCAGGCAATTCAACAGTGAGACAATTTTAAAAGATTTTCTTAACCTTCCAAGCAGAAAGTATAACCATGAACTTTCAGAAAATAAACTAGAGACTTCCATTTGTAGAAGTGATTCACGTGAGAACATATAGAAGTAAATAAAATAAGAGAAAGTAACAGAATTTGAGAAAATTAAAAAACAAAGAGGAAACTGCATAGATTTGGTTTAATAAAAGAGAATAGATATAAGAGAATAGCATGTTAGGAAACATGCTAATCTCTAATTTTTTTAAAAAGGAATTAAATAACATACATTTTCAAGAACAGTTTCAGGAGCAAAGGAAGTTATAAAGAAAGTATAAAGATGTGAGCTAATGCCAGGTTGCCAATTCAACAATAAAATGAGAATTTTAGCATGGAATCAGAAGGCCTGGGTTTGATCCCAACTTCTGAACTTAGCTGTGCAGCTTTGGGCCAAATTTGAACTTTCTTGGGAAGAATCTTAACTTCTTAGCAAACTTTAAAGACATTCTCAAATTTAAGGGTCCACTACTCATAAGCACAATTACTTTTAAAGCAGATATTGCAGCAACAGAAGTTAGCAGATTATTCAGTGTTGTTTATGTGTTATTCATGAAGTACTGATTCAGCTGACATTTTGAAATTATACTTTGTATTTGGGCCTGTGCTAGATGCTAGACACATGAAGATAAGCAAAAAACTGTTTAGCTATAGAGAAGCTCTCAATTCACCAAGAAAAGAGAATATGTAGGGAATCTATACATTACTGTACTTTATGATAAATAAAACTACGAGTGAAGAACAAAGTGACACAAAATAAAATCAAGCTACTTTTAGAAAGAAGGTTGCACTTGAAATTGGATTTTAGAGACTTTTCTAAGTAGAGAAAGGTTTGTTTACTTTGTTTACTGTTACTAAGGAAGTTTATAAAATTTTGAAATGATTCAAGTATATGAGTAAGAAGTATTAACAGTGCAAAAATAACATTGTTAATCTTAAAGTTGAATTGAAAGCAATGACATCTCTAAATATAGAATGTAGATTTGGATTTTTAAAACTGTTGTACCAAAAACATTTAGAGCTGCAAATAAATAATGCATATAGAGAAATGGCTGGTTACATAGTTAACCACTTAATATAACTTGAGAAAAATCCATCATTGACTGAAGGATAGCAGGTACACATGAGGGGACTTGAAAATGTTTGTGGAAAATGGAATTAAAAGACAAAAATAAAAAAGACAAACTTTATTTCTCAACATATGCTTTACCAAGTTAAAGACACTTTTGTAAGCAATGATACCAGCATTTAATCTATCCCTAAAGGACTGAGGGCCCCGTCAATGTAGTCTTTTTACATTATTAACTGAAGAAAACTAGGTGCCTGTATTAGTCCATTTTCACACTGCTGATAGAGACATACCCAAGACTGGGCAATTTACAAAAGAAAAAGATTTAATGGACTCATAGTTCCATGTGGCTGGGGAAGCCTCACAATCATGGCGGAAGGTGAAACGCACATCTCACATAGCGGCAGACAAGAGAAGAGAGCTTCTGCAGGGAATCTCCCCTTTATAAAATCATCAGATCTTGTGAGACTTACTCACCATCACTAGGATAGCATGGGAAAGACCCGCCCCCCTGATTCAATTACCTCCTGCTGAGTCCCTCCCACAACACATGAGAATTGTGGGAGTTATAATTCAAGATGAGATTTGGTTGGGGCCAAAGCTAAACCATATCAGTGCCCTTTACAGATTTTTTAGGATTATGAAACAAAAGTCACAAGGAGCCAAATCAGAACAGTATGGTGGTTACCGAATGATTTCCATCAGAACTCTTACAAAATTACTTGCTTGATAAATGAGCTGGAATGTTGTCATGGTGGTGAAGAACTCTCTGTTGAAGCTTTCCCAGGCACTTTTCTGCTAGAGCTTTGGCTCACTTTCTCAGGACACTCCCATAATAAGCAGGTGTCACTGTTCTCTGCCCCTCCAGAAAGTCAACAAGTCAAATGCCTTAAGCAGCCCCCCAAAAAGTTGTTATGGTCTTTGCTCTTCATCAGACTGTTTTTGCTTTGACTGAGCTACTTCTACCTCTACCTCTTGGTAGCCATTCCTTTGATTGTGCTTTGTCTTCAGATACATACTGATAAAGCCATGTTTCATCTCCTGTTACAATTCTTCAAAGAAATGCTTCAGGATCTTCATCCTTCTTGTTTAAAATTTCCATTGAAAGCTCTGCTCTTGTCTGCCGCTAATTTGGGCACAATGATTTTGGTACCCAGAGAGTGGATAATTTGCTCAACTTTAATTTTTTAGTCAGAATGATGAGCTGAACCAATTGAGATGTCTATGGTGTCTGCTATTGTTTTTGCTGTCAATCACTGGTCCTCTTTAATTAGGACATGTATTAATTTTTTCCTTGCAAATTCATATGACCTGCTGCTGCCCGCTTCATCTTCAACACTGTCTCCTCCCTTATTAAAATGAGTTATCCATTTGTAAATTACTAATTTATTTGTGGCATTGTCTTCATAAACTTTTCATAAAACATCAGTGATTTCACATTCTTCTACCCAAGTTTCCCCATAAATTTGGTTTGTTTTCACTTCAGTTTTAGCAGAATTCATGTTACTCTTTTAAAACTGCTGTCTTATTCCTTCTTGGTACCTAAAACTAGATCCTATACAGATAGGTTATAACGAGTTAGTACAAATTTATTTTGGTGCAACAATTTTGAAATGAGTAGTTTCTTAATAACATGCATTTCCCATGAACTTATTAAAGACTCCCTCATATTATGAAATCCTTAAAACATTTTTATGGACAAAATCATTATGTTTTCTTTAAAATCAGATACTGAAAAACAAAGAAAAGTGCTATTTAAATAGGCAAAATATAATACATTATGCCAGTAATGAGAAGTTCGGCACTTAAAATGGCAAATGAAGTAAATCAAGATTGTTCATCTGTCCTCTTAAAAGCACATGGTCTATAGAATACACCTTGATTACTGGAGTTACATCATCTTAAGATGAAAAAAGATTAGGAATGGGCAGGTCAAGCTCATAGTTTATACAAACCGCATCACAGTGATCGCAACATAAAGACCTCTCAATATCTCAAAAGTATCTCCAAATAAACTGGAATCTGAGTCAAAAAACCAAAGTCAAAACAGAAGGGAAAGATAGAACTGTATTAATAGTATAAAGACAGAAGGCAAGCCAAAGAGAATTGTTCCTACACATTTTGTAGAAGAAATAGTTGTCAATGTAAAAAACAGAATCAAAAGAAGCAATAAAAGAAGTAAACTTGTACTAATTTGGAAGTTACACCTAATAATATTGTTTTAATCTACCAGCTTTGATTTCCCATCTGGTAATAGCATGTTGAATCTCCTTGAGTAGCCTCCTTTTCCAACTCTGACTCCATATTAGTCTGGACTCATGCAGTCAAGGATACTTTCTGGGTCAGATTCTCCCAGAAGCTGATTCTCAGCCAAGAATTTGATTGCAAATGATTTCTTTAGGAGGTGCTATCCCAACAGTCCACAAGAAAGGGGCAGAAGGAAGAAACGCAAGAGGAGGGAGTCAACAAGCATGTGATTTAGGATAACGTTCTACCCTATTTGATGCCAGAGAGAAAGAGCTCTGAAGTATAAGGTGCAAATTAGAGCTTGCTTCGCCGCACAGCAATGGAGTTGGTCTTTTTATATCTCAGTAAGTTACTATAGGGTGACCTATAACCAATAAAGACTTACAGACATTCTGTCTTTTCCATGATATCTCTCTTTCTCTCTCTCCCCCCTCTCCTCTCTCTCTCTCTCTCTCTCTCCCCCTCCCTCCCCTCTCCCCTCCCCCTCTTCTAGGCAATCCTCTGAACATTGCAGCTGCAAGGCAATAGCAATAAAGCACACAGTACTCAAGGACAGGCCAAAACGGTATCTGAGATAGACCAGAGGGGATATTTTCAGGGCACTAGCAATGTCCACTACAGGTGAATACATTAAGGAATCTGGGCAAGAGCATATTCCTTGCCCTGAATGTAATGAGTGCCTTCACAATAGCATGTGTCCCAAAGCTGTCTAATCAGACAGTGAGTAAGCACCCAGACAGGGACTCAGAGAAGTTAAATGGGAGCTTGGAGCTTCCAGAATATATCTCTCTCTCATAAAAAGAACATCTACCTAAGGTTGAAATAAAGTAAGAGGGAAGCAGTGTAAAGAGATAGTGAGCACAAGGCTGAGTCTGGTGACATTATTTGAACGACTCTATCTCCTGGTTTGACACTGAAACCAGAGTTTCTATGATAAGGCCCTTAATAAATTCCCTTTCTATGCCTGGCTAGTTTGAGTTTCTCTTACTTACAATGAAAACAATATTATCTTTTAATTATTACTAGTAAGGTAACGGTGTTGATTCAGCTTCTGAATAACGTGCTAAAAGATAAGGTCCTTATACATTTATTCTATGAAAACTGTTAGTCTAATATATGAACCCGTACATGAGGTACTGCTTAAGGGAGTTACTATCATGGCTCTGTGAAAGAAATGTAGCAACTTAGAAGGCTGCATCTTTCACAGGCAAGGTAGCCAGTTATTATCAATACAGAACTTTTTTATAAAGTAATGTTTTTGTTTTACCCCAAGAGGTTTGAAAAAGAAATGGTGGCAAATCTGTGAATTCTACCTCATCCATATGGAAAAACAGATAGTCAAGAAGAGATTCAGAGAAGAAATGGTGAAAAATAAAACCACAGAGAGAAAATGCTGAGCACCCAAAAGAACAAAGAAGAAAGTGTGAAATGAAGAAATAGAGAGTGAAATGAAGAGGTAGAAAGGGTGAAACAAAGAAACAGACAATGTGAAACTGGTAGCCCAACACTAGGATAATTTGAAAGATCAAGGTGTGGTTAAAAGATAAAGCAAAACAGAGATAGCTTATGGAATATTTTCATTCACTCATTTGTTTATTCATTTATTCATTCATTTAGTAAAAACTTTTTCTGGAGACAGGCTTTCATTCTGGCAACCAGGCTGGAGTGCAGTGGTGCAATCAGAGCTCACTGCAGCCTCAATCTCCCTGGTTCAAGCGATCCTCCTGCCTCAGTCTCCAAAGTAGCTAGGACTACTGGCACGAGCCACCATGCCTGGCTAATTTTTAGCATTTTTATAGAGATGGAATCTTCCTATGTTGCCCAGGCTGGTTTAAACTCATGGTCTCAAGCAATCCTCCCATCTCAGCCTCCTAAAGTCTTGGGATTACGAGCATGAGCCACCACTCCAAACCCATTTAGTAAATATTAATTAGACTAATAAACTGTGTCCCAGGTCTTCTGTTAGGCACCAGTGATACATAAAATGTTCCTGTCTTCATGAAGCAAATTGTCTTTCTCCTCCTCTTCCTGCTCCTTCTCTTCCTCCTTCTCCATCACTATTGTCACTACCATCATTCTTCTCATACATACCTAGTAACTGCTTGAATAGAGAAATCAATATTGTAGGGCTAAAGAATCTTCAAAGAATAAAGCCAAATTTTAAACAAATAGGCAATAAGAATAAAAGAGTAAGACTCAAGACAAACAGTTAAAAAAAAAGAAGTTTCGAGTAATTTTTATTTAACAAATATTTTTAAAGCATCTACTCTGTAGACATTAAGTGTTCTCTTTGCAGACACAAAACACAAAGGTAAGTATGGGAAGTGATGGATGTGTTAATTATGTTAATTACTTCAGTTGTGGTAATCATTTGATAGTATATATGAATATTACATGATGACATACACATTAAATATATGCAAATTTATCAATTCTAGCTCAATAAAGCTGGAAAAATAGAAACAAAGTTTAATATATATTAATCTGCCATTTGAAATAAAATCAGTCATAAAAACAAAAATAAAGAAATAAACGATCTACTCTGTGACCTACACTGGGTTGAGAACTATTCATAAGAGATATCTTTTTCCATTTGGTTCTGTTTTATAGTTTTTATTTCTCTTCTGAGATGTTGTAACTTTTCAAACATCATGAGCATATTTTCTTTACATTCATTGAGCATAGTCATAAAACTTGCTTTAAAATACTTGTCAGGTTTTAACATTTTGGTCATGTGGGAATCAGTCTCCACTGATTATCATTTTGCTTCCAAATACAGCACAATTTACTGGTTCTCAAATATGAAGAAATTTTGGATTGTGTCCTGAATATTGTTTCTTATGGACCCTAGGATTTACTATATTCTTCCAAAGAGTGTTTTCCTTTGTTGTTAATTTTAAAAGGCAATTAATGTATTTGGACTCAAGCTGCAAACTCTACCTTTTGAATGGTTGTTCAAATCTCAGTTCAGTTCTTTTGTCCTTAGCTTTAGAGCTTGAAGGTCATCCTATTCATGCATGGTTGATGGGTCAGCCAGAGATTTGAACAAAATTTCCACTCAGAATTTAGGGCTTTCTGTTTCTGGTTCTCTCTTTTCTGGGATTTCTTTTCTATTTTCTAACAGCTGTGGTTATCTCCAATTGTGCCCTCTGGTCATTCAGGACAGAAAAACTGTATGGTCTTCTATCTGATTTCAACCCTATCTGCCCCTCAAATCAGTGATTACAACATACTCTTGGACTAAATCCTGTAAAAATAGAAAATGTGATCAGTGGTTTTCCCTTCTTCTGTATGATTCCTCCAGAAAATCTGCTCACTTTTGATCATTTCACTTCCCCCCCCCCCCCTTTTTTTTTTTTGAGACAGATTCTCCCTTTGTCACCCAGGGTAGAGTGCCATGGTGTGATCTCAACTCATTGCAGCCTCTGCCTCCAGGGTTCCAACGACTCTGCCTCCCCCTCCTAAGTAGTTGGGATCACAAGTGTGCATTATCATGTCTGGATAATTTTGTATTTTTAGTAGAGATGGGGTTTCACCAGGTTGACCAGGGTGGTCTTGAACTTCTGACCTCAAGTGATCCACCCGTCTCAGACTCCCAAAGTGCTGGGATTAGAGGTGTGAGACACCACACCCAGCCAAGAATTTTTTCCAATTTTACCCAGAGTTTATAGCTGCTATCTGTGGGTGGTCAATTTGGCAGGAGTTTCTACTAGCCCAAAAGAAAGTAGAATTTCCCAAAATACAGTTCATTTAAGTTTTAGTTACTGAAAAAATAAAATATAAGTATTTAAAATGTGAATATTTTCAACTATACTCTGTATCATAATCTTTGAGGGTTAAACAATTATAGATGTGAAAGTATAGATGTAAAAGATAGAAAATCAGTAAACCAGGAAAATGCAACCATTTGTTGTGTTGTGAGCCTATGAGTTCAAATATACTCGTGTTAATCATACCTATAGTTCACAGAAGGAAATAACTTCTAAGGTTGTTATGGTGATTATTTTCACATAAACACATTTTAGAAACTGAAAAACAAATGTGGAAATCATCTAGAAAAGTCAGTATTAGCATCTGTTGACTTCTCATGAAATTTGTATCTGTTTCATTAAATGTGTCCATTTTTTGCTAAATTTGAAGGAGAGAGAGAGAGAATCAGGTATTTCCTCACAGTCTTTCTTAATCATTTCAGGAAAGGTACAGTTTTCTTAGTATGAGCCACTGAAGGCCCTGCAAGCACATACATTCTACATGACAAAATATGACTCTATAAACCACTATATTGATCCATATACCAAGCTGTACTAACACTTAAATTGAGTGTGACATTCTGATTTTATAGTATCTTTAAGAGAACTCAGATGTAGGTTTGGACATAAACAGAAAAAAAAAATTAGTCTGGCTGTTTTTGTTATTCCTTAACTCTTGACCAGATGACTTTGAATTATTTGGCAAAACTCATTGCAAATATTTTCTCTATTTGTCTTCCTTAAAAACCACTTCACAAACTAGGTGCAGTGGTGTTAAATTGTTCTAACACAACTAATTTAAAAGCGAGCAATTCATTCAAGTAGGCGGGGAAGGATTTGTCTGTACCAGTAGTTGACTTGTCCTTGGAAATTCAGGTATCTATCCTTGTAAATAACCTTTCAGGCAGTGGAAGTACCCCCTTTTGTAGATTGGGGCATCAGAGTGACATGCCAAGTCTAAACAGAACAGCTGAGGAAGGGTATGCTTAGTTCAAGGAAGATAAATTTGTTTTCTCTCCATCACTCTCTGCTCAGCACTGAAATAGCTCCAGGCTGCCTCCCAGTGCCTCTAACTTCAGTAAGACCATATGAGTTACATAAGTATGGGGAATATAACTGGATACTACCTGATTGCAAATTACTGCTTGGAAAAGTTAGACTTTAGCCCTAAGTAGGGCATATTCTGAGTTCAGACCTATGGGGTCTAACTTTTGCACCACAGAAGTGTTGATTACTTTTCTAATTCCCTAATGTAGCTCAAAGAGTTCTCCCAAATATTGGTAACTAGTGATCAAGTCCCTCTGACCTCTATATAATGTACTTGACCTTTTATGTCTCCAGGACATTTATTCCTGCAGCTTTTCTCTTTTGGACTTTTTTCTTGTAGGCTGCCTTTACCATTAAGTCCGCTCAAATGACTTCACAAAATTCTTGCCTTAATTTTCTTCATGGCACCAAGCCCAGGATGCATTAACTATGTGGCCACTTTACCAGACTAATGCCCCTGTGTCCTTACACGGGCAGGCCAATACCAAATCAGTTCCTTTGGTACTGAGTATCTTTCCAACTCCATGAGAATATAAACACATGAGAACAGGGGCACTGTTTTGTATACTGCACTATAGACCCAGAACTCAAATAAGCGCCTGACAAAGAGTAGGTACTTACATATATTTGCTTTGTGAATTAATGACTCAATAAATAATTTAAATAACTCCACATCCCCCCAAGGATCTTCATTCAAAAAGGCATTGCAACTGTTTTTGCCCTTTTTCCTCCCTTCTCTTCCAAAAAATGTACTCCTAAAGCAATTGGTAGGACAAGGGAAGGTAGCTGGCCACACTGGCAAGGGGTGGGCTGGGGAAGCTGGGAAGGTGCAGAATGAGATGTCAGAGCAGAGTGAGAGGAAGCTGGATACATCCAGGTAGTGGATTGTTGCTAGATGTGGGGTGTAAGATCTCAAATAAGGTTAAAGCTGTTGCCCATGCAGGACATCAACGCAAGCAAGGTGAGCAGACGAGCAACACATGAGACAGCCGAGTGGTAAATGTAACATTCCAACAGACAAGTGGCCCTGGAAGTGGGGTCAAAGCTCAAGCAGGATGAAAAGGACAACCTCTAGAAGTGGGGGAAGCCCAGTATAGGAAGTCAGAGCCTCAGTCGATGAGGCAAGCATTCATAAGAGATCCAAGCTGGTGCAGATTTTCAAGCAGGAGAAGGCCATCCTGGTTGGAGAGTTAGACCCCATGGTGGCATCCATGCTGGCTTGGGACCAGACTGGCCTGAGGTATCAGAAAACAAGCAGAGTCAAGAACAGTCCATCCCAGGATGGATCCTGGAGTGAACAGTTAGCCAGAGAAGGGTGGGAGATTGTCCATGGTGGGGAAGAAAATGGCCTAGCATAGTAGAATCATGTATACAAGTAAGATGAGGAATGAAACACAGAAGGAGGGAATTAGCAGCAAATGGTGGGTTGGTTAACATGTGGGCAGATAAATTTTAAAAGCATAATAAAGGCAATAGAACTAAGTTTCTTACCATCAGATAAAGGAGTTACAAATGTGTAAAGGGATAAACTAGAATAAACCCTGTGCTATTGGATTGGAATTAGAAGTATCTGTACAGACTCATGATTTTTAATAAATAGAGCTAGAGAAAGGTACACAGATATTGATGTAGGTATATATGTATACGTGTGTACATACATTTATATATCTTTAAGTGCTATCTGCTGCAAGGGTCTAGGAGCAATGATACCCCAATATAAATGAGCACATCTACCTCCCAAATATTGGCTTCTAAATACCATTCTCCACTAAAATGAACTTTGTGTTCTTTGAGAAAATAGTAGATGTTAGGTTTTGGGCAAGGCAAGTACAAGCCTAGATCATAATGTTGTGACAGGAAGAAAGAAAGTACTCCATGAAGTTAGAAACATGTCAAAAAGGCACAGAAACCAGATTCAAGGGTTCCACTTGGTTCCACTGGGAACAAATAAAACATCAAAACAAATAGTGAAAATAATGAATGATAATGCACAGAGTTAAGAAATAGGTCTCAATACAGATATAAACAACCAGATTAAAAGTTTGACGAGGAATAGGATATTTACATAGTTAAAAGTTCCTTTCCATAACAAACATATTATCTACTAAGCCAAAACATATGTGAAAAAGCCTCTCAGACACCATTGGAATCAAACTATCAAAGTTAGCATCACTACTAGTTGGGATAATAAAAATTGTGCACCATTTGACAGGATACAATGAGAAAAATACATCATCACTTCTGATGTTCTTGCGAAAGATCCATGATCTCAATCCAGTCATAATGAAAAAAACTCAAATTGCGAGGCATTCTACTACAAAATACTGACCTTTAATCTCCAAAAATGGCAAGGTCATGAAAGCTAAGGAAAGACTAAGTAACTGTTGTAGACCTAAGACCTTACATTTGATTATTATGTCTCTCTAATAATAATAATTACTATGTCTCTCTACATAATAATCAAATGTAACACATGATTCTGAACTGTATCATTCTACTCTAAAGGACATTATATTAATAGGAAAAAATGATGGGGCTGTTGAGTGGGGTCTGAGATTAAGTGATGTTGCAATCATAATGGCTGTGTAACAAATCATCCCATACATACTAATCACATGCACACTAAAAGAGAAGTGATTTGGGCAACAGGTTACTGCTTACTCTCAAATGGTTCAAGAAAAAAATATATATATTTATACCATACTTTCAATACTTCAATAAATTTATTGTTTCAAGCTTAAAAGGTATATACATTAATAAGCAATGTAATTTTCTTAAGGGGGGGAAATGAAGATGTATAAAATCACTGTATCAGTTCCTGTCCCTCCATGTCCTCTGCAAAGATCAGACGGACAAGCTCACAGTAAATGTGATTCTGAGTCATCCAGAAATTCTTTCCCTGATGTGATACAAATCTACTGTCTGCTGCACACATCTTTATCTTAAACCTTTTTATGTTTATATATATATATGTACACACACATATATATTTATATGTTATATAATACACAAAGAACTGTATGTTTTTATTGAATAGCAAATAAATTAATCACTACCATCAATTTATACCTAGAAAAATAATGTTTCAGTATTTGCATCTGTGTTAATGCAAGACATACTCCACCAGGACAAAATTATTTAAAGGAAATAAAAATCAAATTGTGGAGTAAAGTCTTCAGAGAATCACAAAAATTGCATTAGACACTTGAGTGGCTTTCTATTTAGGTTAATGTGACAAAGCTAGATTGCTTTTCACAAATCCTTTTCCCTTTCTTTCCTCCAGGGCTCCCAGGTAGAATACATGTCTCAGAGTTCTTGTTGGCCTGGATTCCTCAATGACCATGTGGCACAGAAATCTCTTCTCCATCACCATTTTCTCTTTAAATGAGCAAAAAAAAGTTTCTGCTTTTGAAGGCACTGTATTTTTTTTCCTGCCATAGTAAGTACCATCATCTAAACCAGTGTATTTACTTACTGTCAGATCTAGTGGGAGACTACAGCTGATCTTGAGTATCAAGCCCCTCTATTTTACAGAATAAACATTCACAGGACAAAACAGCCATTCTCTTGCTAATGCTGGCTGAATTTTAAAGGATAAATCATCTTTTCACTGTGCTAATGAAATCATTCATTTTTTTCCCATCTACCAAAGGCTCTTTTCCAGGAAGGGAGTGAGAAGAAGAAAGATCAATCTGCTGCATGTACTATCTAGCCATCCATCTGTAACCATTTATGTGCTAAAGCCTGTTACATACTAGCTACAGAATGTCAGGTCCAATGCATGACAAAACATGCACTAAAAGAGTTTGATTACTTCCAATAATTCTAATCAAGTGTGAATACAACAGCAGAGAGTCAAAAAAACACACAATAGAAGACTGAACCTGGTTTAATAATGAGGATAGGCTTTCCAGAGAACGTATCAGCTCTGACCTCTCTGAATTCCTTTGCAAAGGTTAACTTCCTGGCTTCAGACCAGGTATTTTCCTGAGCAGCTCATATAAGACTTTCCCTGGTAACTGACAACAAGCCAGTTTATCTCTACATTCTGTTGTTTTCTATAGTTCAAACCATCTTTAATTTTTCTATCTGTAAAATGGGGCTAGAAACACATATCTCACAAATTTATTATGAGGTTAAAGATGTAGATGTATGAGGAAATGCCCAGGATACAAACAGGCAGATAATAAATTACAATTTTATACCTTAAGGCCAGATTTTTTCAATATGGCAAAGTAGCTACTAGACATATGTTGTTTATCCTTTACCCACTTTGGAGGTTCATGTTGATTTTTTCTCATATACCTAAATAAAAATAAATGTTTGAGTATGAAAATCTATACTTTCCCTGAATTTTACCATTTTAAGGTATAGATACAGATACTCCCCAACTTACGATGGTTCAACTTATGGTTTGTTTGGGTTTTTTTTACTTTACAAATGATAAGAAAGTGATGCACACGCAGTAGAAACCTTACTTCAAGTTTTGAATTTTGATCTTTTCCTAGGCTAGAGATAAGCAGTAGGACATTCTCATGCAATCTTGGGCAGTAACAAGCCACAGCTCACCCTCAGCCACACAATCATCATGGAAAGCAACTCATACCCTATAGTATATGCACTGCCAGATGATTTTGCCCAAGTGTAGACTAATATAAATGTTCTGAACACATTTAAGGTAGGTTAGGCTAAGCTATGATGTTCATAAGCTATGAAGCTATCAGGTTAGGAATATTAAATGCATTCTCGGCTGAAATGTTTTCAGCTTACAATGGGTTTATTGGGACGTAACCCCACTGTAGGTCCAGGAGCGTGCACGTGCCTGTGTGTTTGCGTGTGTGTGTTTCAACTGAATTTAACTATAACTTTGCTCTCCTCTGTAAGTTGGCAAATGTATGCATCTTGGTTCAGGTTAAACCTGTTACCCACTTCCCAGCATACAAAGTAATGATCTGGTCAACCCAGAAAACTGCAGTGAAATAATCATAATATTAATATCAGAGCTATCTTTTTTTGAATTTTTATGTATCAGCATCTTTTTGGTAATATAGTTATTTTTATCTCCATAAAATCCTAACGTACCTTATAATATTTACATTTTATGAATGAGCATATTGAAGTTTACAGTGGTTGAGTGATATATCTGCCCAGATTTATACAACTAGTTGGTACTAGACCAGGGACTCAAACTGAAGTCAGTTTGCCTCCAAGGTATCCATGTTTCCTCTATACAAAAGGCCTTCTCACAATCAACTTTCAAAATGTCTTCTTGTGACTTTTTATTGTCACAATTTCTGAGTCACAACCATTATCAGTAGATGTATTTAATGGGTGCATCAAAATGCCATGAATTTGGAATCTGAGGATATGGTCAGAAAAAATCAACACAGAAGTCTAAAATACAATGACTGAGTGAAAACATAACATCTTGGAAACTGTAATGTGACACCATGTAACAAAAGGGTATTTGAACAATTGAAAAACAATTTGAGTAGTAAAAAACTGTTTGTGTTACTTCAGCATGAACCAGGGTAAATGGTTCTCCACTAATGTCTACTTGCTGGTTTACCAGGTTATCACCCTTAAAAATGAAGATGACATTGTGCTACATACATGAACAAATTCATTTGTTTCTCATACTACTACTTTTCTTCCTGGTCTTGCTTACTGGCAACTGGATTCTCCTATTGGGAAACAGCATGCTGACCAGTTGCATTAGATATCTCAGTCTGTTTAACAGTGGTCACATCTTCCAATCTGTATTTGAGTGGGTGGTATGTGAGAGGCACTTTAGGGAAAATCCTATCTCTGTGCATAAATAATTGGCCTTTTGTTCATCTTCTACATAGGGCTCAGTGTCCCACAAACTGTTCCCCTTGAGAAATGAGTAAAATACATTTCTCAAACTGAGAAATGAGACTCCAGATAAAGCTGAGGATCAGACCCTGGGCGAAGAAAAGACCATAGCAAGTAAGAGCCAGCATCAATTCATTAATTATTACCATTCCAGAAGAATGTTGAATTAAACATAAAACTACTTTCCACTCAAAGAGGAAGGTTAGGAAAACACTGGACAGCAGGATATTCCCTAAAGTCTCAATGTATCTCCAAACAGCTTTCTTCATGGATTTTACCATCCAAGTTTTTTCCCCTAATTCTTAGGGTTAACTACCTGCTGTAGAGTATTTGTTGTGTATGTCTTTAAGCCATTTCTCCTACGTCTTACCCCTTGGTTTAGTTCCAAGGAAAGCTTGCTTTTTTGTTCTAATTTTGATAGTAGTCTCACCAAGCGTTCTGGAACTCTTCATGGTCCTGCTGAAGAAACTCAATGTAACTTCCTTCACAAGCTGACTTAATTTTTGTCTCTGATGAAATGTGAGCACACCTTGCCCTAACTCTTCAAATCCTTAAGAACAGAGTAATTGTACGAACTACTATTCTCCAGCTGATTTACTTTGGCCAAATTTGCTGCAGTGTAAGCTCTAGCAAGTCAAATATTTCAAATAATAACAGAAGAGAATAAAGAATAGTAGCAAGTAGGCACAAAGATATTTATAAGAAATTTTACACTAGGATAGGCTATGTAGAGATTACTCTTAGGCAGAAATTTATTGAATTATATGACAAATCTAGTTCTCTGACATCCGAACAAATAAAGAAATAGAGGCATCCTCTTTTTTGTGTGTGCATATCTTTCCCTATCATCAAAAAGGGATATTTCTTTAAATTATACGCACAAATCTTATTTTTTAATATTATGCCCTAACTGGAGTATTTCTATGCATATTTGGAAGGAGGCTCTCATGGAATTCCACGACCCTTGCTTATAATACTTCCTTATTTTCAGCCCACCTGTTAACATAGATTAGGCTCTTGACATTATTTAATGGGGATAAGGCAGTCACTATTAATGATATGCTACTCTAAAGAAGTTTAATATCCATGGTCTTTCTCTCATAAAACTATAATAAAATCTGGTATAATCAGGAATTTGGTGATCCAGAACATCTAACATTAAAAGTTGATATTGTTATTAAACATATGGTATGCAAGGATTTCTATTTTTCAATAAGTGAAATTCCCTCCCTACAGGTATTTGACATTAAAATACTACTGACTATAATTTGTTCTTTGATGATGCAGAATTCCTAATATCCTTTCAACGAAGCACTATGATTCAGTAAATAAATAAAGAACCTTAACTACAAAATAAAACTCAGGCAAGAGTCCTAAAAGGCACACAAAAGTGATTAGTCAAGCTTTTGTGCTCAAGTATCTTTTATATTTTCTAAACATCAAGATTTTTTATTTCATTTTCCACTGACATGTAATAATTGTATATATTTATGGAATACAGGATGACACTTCATGTGTTATAATATGTAATAATCAAATCAGAATAATTAGCATATCCATCACCTCATAAAGATATCATTTCTTGATACTGTGAACATTCAAAATCCTCTTCTTTAGCTTTCTAAAAATATATACTAAATTACCATTAACCATAATCATCCCACAGTGCTGCAGAACACCAGAATTCATTTCTTCCACCTAGCTGTAACTTTGTATCCCTTAACCCAACCTCTCTGTATCCTCTCTTGTCCCTAATCTTCCCAGCCTCTAATCACCACAGTTCTACTCTCTACTTCTTTGGGCTCAATTTTAAACATCAGTTTGTTTTTGTTTTTGTAATTATTATACTTTAAGTTGTGGGATACATGGATAGAACGTGCAAGTTTGTTGCATAGGTATACATGTGCCATGGTGGTTTGCTGCACCCATCAACCAATCATCTACATTAGGTATTTCTCTTAATGCTATCCTTCCCCTTGCTCCCTGACCTCTACAGGCCCCAGTATGTAATGATCCCATTCCTGTGTCCATGTGTTCTCATTGTTCAACTCCACCTCATGAGTGAGAACAAGTGGTGTTTTGTTTTCTGTTCCTGTGTTAGTTTGCTGAGAATGATGGTTTCCAGCTTCATCCACGTCCCTGCAAAGCAGATGAACTCATCCTTTTTTATAGCTGCATAGTATTTCATGGTATATATGTGCCAAATTTCTTTATTCAGTCTATCATTGATTGGCATTTGGGTTGGTTCCAAGTCTTTGCTATTGTGCATAGTGATGCAATAAACATACATGTGCATGTGTGTTTATAGAATGATCTATAATCCTTTGGGCATATACCCAGTAATGAGATTGCTTGGTGAAATAATATTTCTGGTTCTAGATCACCGAGGAATTGCCTCACTGTCTTCCACAATGGTTGAACTAATTTACACTCCCACCAATCATGTAAAAGTGTTCCCATTTCTCCACATCCTCTCTGGAATCTGTTGTTTCCTGACTTTTTAATGATCACCACTCTAACTAGCATGACATGGTATTTCACTGTGGTTTTCATTTGCATTTCTCTAGTGACCAGTGATGATGAGCTGTTTTTCATATGTTTGTTGGCTACATAAATGGCTTCTTTTGAGAAGTGTCCCTTCATATCCTTCACCCACTTTTTGATGAGGTTGTTTTTTTCTTGTAAATTTAAGTTCCTTGTAGATTCTGAATAGCAGACCTCTGTCAGATGGATAGTTTGCAAACATTTTCTCCCATTCTGTAAGTTGCCTATTCACTCTGATGACAGCTTCTTTAACCATGCAGATGCTCCTTAGTTTAATTAATTAGATCTGATTTGTCAATTTTGGGTTTTGCTGCAATTGCTTTTAGTGTTTCTATGCTATTCCTATCCAGATACCTTCGACTTTCTTCCCTGAATCAGACAAAAACTACTTTAAATTTCATCTGGAACCAAAAGAGAGCCCATATAGCCAAGATAATCCCAAGAAAAAAGAACAAAGCTGGAGGCATCATGCAACCTGACTTCAAGCTCTGCTACAAGGCTACAGTAACCAAAACAGCATGGTACTGTACCAAAACAGATATAGAAACAAATAGAACAGAACAGAGGCCTCAGAAATAACACCACACATCTACAACCATCTGATCTTTGAGAAACCTGACAAAAACAAGCAATGGGGAAAGGATTCCCTATTTAATAAATGGTGTTGAGAAAACTGGCTAGCCATATGCAGAAAATTGAAACTGGACCCCTTCCTTAGACCTTATACAAAAATTAACTCAAGATGGATTAAAGACTTATAAATAAGACCTAAAACCATAAAAGCCCTAGAAGAAAACCTAAGCAATAACATTCAGGACATAGGTATGAGCAAAGACTGCATGACTAAACAACAGTTTTAACTGAAATGAAGACGTGGAAAACTTTATGGTTTTAGAGATTTCAGCTGACTGAATGCTAAATGGCAGTTTATAATACTATAAAATATAAGGATCTCATGGAAATTACTAGAATATTCTACACAGTTTCTGTAAAAAGGCATACCACAGAGATATTGTAGGTTCTGATCCAGACCACCATAACAAAGTGAACATTGCAATAAAGCAAGTCACATAATTTTTTTGTTTTTCCAGTGCATATAAAACCTGTGTATATACCATACTTCAGTCTAGTAGGTATGCCATAGAATTATGTTTAAAAAAATCTACATATTTTAATTAGCAGTATTTTATTGCTAAAAATTGCTGTCATTCATCTGAGTCTTCAGCAAGTCATATTTTTGCTGGAGGTAATTCCTGACTCAATATTGACGGCTGCTGACTGATCAGGGTGGTGATTGCTAAAGGCTGGAGAGGCTGCAGCAATTTCTTAAAATAAGACAAGAATGAATTTTGTCACATCCATTGACTTTTCCTTTCATGAAAGATATTTTTGTAGCATGTGATGCTATTCGATAGCATTTTACCCCCAGAAGAATTCCTTCAAAATTATAATAAATTATATCAAACCCTGATGCTGCTTTACCAACCAAATTTATTTAATATTCTAAATCCTTTGTTGCTATTTCAACAAGGTTCATAACATATTCACCAGCAGTAGCTTCCATCTCAAGAAGCTACTTTCTTTCTTCTTCCATAAGCAACTCTTCATCCATTCAGGTCTGATCATGAGGTTGCAGAAATTCAGTCACATCTTTAGACTCCACTTCTAATTCTAGCTCTCTGGCTATTTCCACAAGATCTACACTGATTTCTTCCACTCAAGTCTCAAACCTCTCAATCCTCATCCATGAGGATTGGCATCAACTTCTTCCAAAATCCTGTTAATGTTGATGTTTTTTTCTCTCCTTCCATGAATCACAAATGTTCTTAATGGCATATAGAATGCTTAATCTTTTACAGAAGTTTTTCAGTTTACTTTGCCCAGATCCATCAGCGGAATCACTATGACAGCTATATCCTTATAAAGAGTACTTTTAAAATAAAAAGATTTGGCAGGGTGCAGTGGTTCATGCCTGTAATCCCAACACTTTGGGAGGCTGAGGTGGGCAAATCACGAGGTCAGGAGATCGAGACCATCCTGGCCAACATGGTGAAACCTCGTCTCTACTAAAATACAAAAAATTGGCTGGGCATGGTGGTACACACCTGTAGCCCCAGCTACTTGAGAGGTTGAGGCAGGGGAATTGCTTGAACCTGGGAGGTGGAGGTTGCAGTGAGCCAAGGTGGTGCCACTGCACTCCAGCCTCGTGGCAGACCAAGACTTGTCTCAAAAAGAAGAAGAAGAAGAAGGTTTAAGAGTCAAAATTCCTCCTTGATCCATGGACTGCATAATGCTTGTTTTAAAGAAACTTCTTCAAAATTTGAGCTTACTACTCAGTAAGTCTCAACAGTGGACTTAAAATATTCAGTAAACTATGCTGCAAATAGATGTGCTGCCATTCAGGAGTTATTCTTCCATTTATCAGGCACAGGCAGAGTACATTTTGCATAATTCTGAAGGTTCATAGGATTTTCAGAATAGTAAATAAGCATTGGCTTCAATTTCAAGTCATCAACTCTTGTAGTCCCTGCCAAGAGAGTCAGTCCATGTTTTGAAGCTTTTAAACCAGGCATTGATTTCCCTTTTGCAGCTATTAAAGTCCTAGGTGGCATTCTCTTCCAGTAGAAACTTGTTTAATTTACATTGAAAATCTGTTGCTAAGTGTAACTACCTTCATCAGTGATCTTACCTAGATCTTCCGGATAACTTGCTGCAGCTTCTCCATCAGCACTTCCTGCTTCACCTTGCTCTTTCATGTTATGAAGACAGCTTCTTTTCCTAAACCTCGAAAACCAAACTGTGCTAAGTTCAGACATTTTCCTGTAACGTCCTTACCTTCTCAGTGTTCATAGAATTAAAGAGAATTAAGGACTTGCTCTGGGTCAGGTTTTGGCTGAAGGGAATGTTGTGGCTGGTTCTATCTTCTATCCAGAGACCACTAAAACTTTCAGCATATCAGCCACAAGGCTGTTGCACTTTCCTTTGCGTGTTCACTGGAATAGCACTTTTAATTTCCTCCAATAAATTAATTGCATTCACAACTTTGCTGTTTGACACAAAAGCCCTTGCTTTGGGGCCTATCTTAGCTTTGGGCGTGCCTTCCTTTCTGATATTAATTATTTATAGCTTTTGATTTCAAGTGAGAGACATTAGACTCTTCCTCTCACTTGAACACTTACAGACCATTGCAGAGTTATTAAGTGGCCTAATTTTGATGTCTCAGAGAATGGAGAGGCCCCAAAAAAGGACAGAGATGAGGAATAGCCAGTAGGTAAAGCAGTCCAAATACATGCAAAACATGTATCAAATAAGTTCATTCTCTCTTATGGATGTAGTTTGTGGCACCCTGAAAATATTACAACAGTAAAATATAAAAATCACTGATTACAGACCACCATAACATTTTGAAATAGTGTAAGAATTACCAAAACATGACACAGAGATATGAAATAAGAACATGCTATTTTAAAAATGGCATCTATAGGTTTGCTCAATGCCAAAAACCTTCAATATGTAAAAACTGAGGCTGGGCGTGGTGGCTCACACTTGCAATCCTAGCACTTTGGGAGACCAAGCCTAAGGATCACTTTGCACTCAGGAGTCGGAGACCAGCCTAGGAAATACAGCAAAATGCCATCTCTATCAAAATACAAAACTTAGCCAGTGTAGTAGTATGCACCTGTGGTGCCAGTTATTTGGGAGACTGTAGCACGAGAATCGCTTGAACCCAGGAGGCAGAGGTTGCAGTGACCCAAGATTGTGCCACTGCAATCCAGCTTGGGTGACACAGTGAGTCTCATCTCAAAACAAAAACAAAAATCCCTACATTATCCATGAAGCATAATAAAGCAAAGTATAACAAAGCAAGGTATATCTGCATGTTTCCTCCCCGCCATGATAGGCTGTCATGCAAAAATACCATAGGTCCCCTCTATCTTTTCTGAACACATCTATGATACAAAGTTCAAAAGCCTTAACTATGGCATCCTCACGATCTGGTTTTACCTACATTTTTACTCCAATTTATTCAATTCCCGGATGACATAAAAATCAACAAGGCTTGTGTACCAACAAGCCAAAAACAAACAGCAGTAGCCCTGAAGCAAGGGATTCAGGGGCCTCCTTCATTGTAGAGCAATTACCCTTTAGTTGTTAGATTAGGAGAACATTCAAGGGAAAAGGGAAGGGCAGTTAGGTGACAGTAGGAGGATCACACAAGGGAGTTGGGGAGATGGCAGTTTACAACTTGGATGCTAGCAAGTCAACATTTTAGCAAACAGCTAAAATGTGTGCCAGGGGCCTATCAGCTCTGCTCCATCTGTTTGCTTCTCAATGAATGCCCTTTACTCCTATCAAATCAAATTAGTTAGTATTCCTAAAATGTTTCATATCTAACTAGCTAATATCCCCTAAATGTTTCATATTCATCTAGTTAACATTCCTTGAATGTTTCATTCCAACAATTAATATTACAGAAATGTTTCATTGCAATGTATTCCTTCTGCCTAAAATGCCTCTCCCTCTCCTTCCTATTCACCTGGATAAAAATCTTTTTAAGACCCTGATCAGGTTTCACAGAGGATATGATATTGAAACCCTGTGCCTGAAGGCTCCTCCCTTTGCCTTTTCTGGTCCTCACACCTTCCTCAAACCACTATATTAAAGGTGCCATCTATATGCAAGATTACATGACGGTATCTTGGCATTTATTTGATTACATGTCTTGGCATTTATTTGATTACATAATTTTCTCTAATACTGGACTGTTAGGTCCTAAAAGAAAGGATACTATCTTATTTAACTTTGTTTCCCTGGCTCCTAGAAGTATATAAATAAAGTCCTACTCACATAATTGATCCTCACTAAAAGGCAGTCCAGTGAAATTGGAATCTCTTCCTGTGAACTTTCTCATCTGCTGGGTAAAGGTAAATTAGCCCACATGCAGAGTGTGTTCAATATTATTAGATCAATGATTTCCAAACTGTCATGCATCAGAATTACCTAAATGTCTTAAATAAACACAGAGTACTAAATGGCTTAAGTAAACACAAACTCCTCAGTTTCTGATTCAGTAGGTCTGAGAATAACAGTGGTTCTCAAAGCATGGTTCCTAGAACAATAGCACCAGCATCACCTGGAAACTAAGAGAAATAAAAATTCTCAGACTCCACCCCAGATCTACTCAATCAGTAACTGTGGCAATCTGTACTTTAATAGGCTCTCCAGAGATATGATAAATTTGAGAAACAATGGAGTATTAGATCCTCCAAAGCAGTGATGATGTCATCTATTATAATACCACACAGTAAAGTGTTTTGAGTATAATAGTATTTGTTTTGTTTTAGTCTGTTTTGTTTTGCTATTAAATTTTCAGGTGGCAAATGTTCCTACTGCCATCATGGAGGAATTAGTTGACACAGATTCCTCCCCAACTTTTCAACACATTTCTATTTCTGGCCAGTATTATTTTTTACAGGAGACCCTCCTTGTCGTTAGAATGGACTATTTTACATGTGTCACAATTGGCAAAGATAGATCTGACAAGATTGTCATGTTGTTTCTGGAGATAGTCTGAGTCAATATAATAAGTTGAAGGACTTGAATGATAAAATAGTGATAAGACCTCAATGAACAACAATGATAATGATCTTCTTATTGACAACATAGTCTCACATATCCACCCTAGAATAAAGATGTTGATTCTCCCTCTCATTTAGCAATAAAAATATTGGGGAGGGGAGCTGAAAGAGCATCTGCTGGTGTTTTGCTAAAGCATTAGTCCAAACACAGATTTCCCTGTAAAGTTCAATGACGGTTCCTACACCAGCTGATGGATAGTGCTCCCAGATGGTATGTGTCAGAACTAGGGCTCAGCCTGAAATCTCCCTGCCCACAATAGCTGTGTCCTCCTTACACTGTGTACTGCATCCCATCATAAAACTTCACAACATTACATTTCGCCATGAGATTAAAAAAAGAAAAAAGAAAAAAATCAAACGAACAAACAACAACAACAAAAAACTTCACAACAGCCACCCCAGGAAATTACCCCTGAGGGTAGGATCATGTACTTTATAATCTGAATATAGGTTTTTTAAAAAGTGCCATACAATATGTAATCAGCCCACAGTTCAAAAATTCATATTTGAACTTACTTTTCCATTTATTTTAATAATTTGTTGATAACCATTTTATAATTGGGCTGTTCAGTTCAAATTGCTAACTCAGTTGTGATGTATATAAGGGAAAAAGTATAATACTGAAACTGAGGGCTAATCTTTTTAATTGCTTGCTTCTTGATTTTTTTTAACCTACCTAGTTGAAAGCTGCACTGCTAAACACTATAATAACCTTCACTAGCTTCCAAAGAGATAAAACCTCTAAAGTATATGTCACCAGGTAATGATTACTCAAGTTGTTTTTCACAAACTTGAGGGCAGCTCTTGTCCAACTTGAACTGGCTGAGACCACTGACTCTTCAACTGGGCCTGTGTAAATGCCTGAGAGGCAATAAAAAACCTTTTGACATCAGAGAACCAAAAACTTCTCCCTCCTATCATGCTAATGCTGCCATTTCTGAACATGTGTCCTAGGAAGACCCCTGAACTCCGACTACGCTTGCACAGATCACCAATTACCTCATTTTCTCCATGGCCAATCACCTTTCCCCACACCTTAGACCACCCTGTTCCTTTACCCCATAAATATCTTAATCCCTATATTATAGGAGCTGGATTTGAGATATGTTTTCCTGTGTCCTTAATGGGCTGCCCTGTGAATAAATTTTTTCTCTACAGCAAAATTCAAGTTCTTAGTCATTGGCTTTCTGCAACACAGGAAGAACAAGCCTGGTTCAGTATTAATACAATAATTAAGAGCAGGGCTTTGGTTTCAGACCAGGCTTGGTTTCCAATTCAAGATATCCTTCTTACAGATGTGCACAGTTTGCCACTTCATCCTTCTAATGCCACTGCATCTAAATGTTAACTCCTGTAATAAAGCAAAATCAACATCTATAATGACAATACTCAGATATTATTTTTAGCTATAAAATGAACCTGAACCCTATATCTTTAACTACACTGTAGATATTTTCACGCTTCAAATGTCTACTTTTGATCTTTTGACCTTCTGATTATCACCAATATTTGTCCTTTTTTTTCCCCCCTAAGTATAATAGAGACTACACCAGTCAAGCCATCCTTTAGTTAACTGAGGGAAATATGACCGTTTTAGTTGATAAATATATGAGTAAAAGTGATGGGTATCAATTCTGACAAACTGTATGATTTCCCCATTTCTCTTCTCCTATGACTGTGACCAGGAGGAAGCTCTGTCTTGAGAATACTACTGAGTTATCACATGGAGCGTGGCTGCCCTGGGGAGGTGCTAGGGAGAGAATCCAACTATTCTTACAAGAAATATATTTTTGTCACGTTAGAACACTGATAATTGGGAAGAATGTTTACACAGTATAAGGTATCCTGACTAACATAATGTTCTAAAACCACCGTATCTTATCTCAACCATTAAGCACAGGATTCTTTGCAACATCATGCTTTTCAGCAATCATACTAAAAAATAACTTTTTAGTCACCCTTTATCCATTCATTCTTCTCTTTCAGCCACTTGGGCCTCCCATGTTTGCTACATTCCATCATTTATATCTTTAAAAATATATCTCAATTTTTATATACTCCTAAGTGTGACAGAGAAATAACTGAATCTTGTCTTCTGCCTCTAGATGAAAGACATTTCCATTATTTTGAACAATGAGGAAACTTACATCCCTAGGATTTGTGACTTGGCAGCTTGTTTTTGGAAAATTCAAGAACCTATCGCCTAGCTTTCAAGATCCTCAACTTTACCTTCCACTATAATCCCCTTGTACTTCCTAGCACACACTCAACTTCACCCTGGCAACTCATACATGCCCACTCGGCCCATGACTCTACACTTTTGATATCTGTTTGTCTGTCTTCTGCACTGCTCAGCTTTCAAACTGAAATTCAAATCCCATTCCTTCCATAAAGTCTTCCCTCATTTCTGTAACCTCATTGATCTATCCTTCCACAGAACTCTTTTTCCATGAAGCAGTAGTTCCTTATAGTTTCCTAATACTTCTCTAATTGTTTTGTCTCTGTTATCACTGGCTTTTAAAAAGGGTAGCTAAGCTTTATACTGCTTTTAAATATGTTACAATATTTAGCCCAAAGAAGACACAAAGTAAGTGTTCAATATTTGTTATCTACTTAAACGAACTGATAGACTTTCATATGAAAATCAGGTTTTCTTTTCCGAGGAAATGTTGCAACTTATAACACACCCCACTCCTTTTTGTCACAACATCTTGGACCTTGGAATCTTCTACCAGGAAACCTGGCTGAGAGATTAGTGATTTGTTCATGGAAAAGGGAACTGAACAATGAGTATATGGGAAATTTCTGTGTCTTTCCTCTCAATTTTGCTTTGAACTAAGGCTGCTCTAGAAGATGAAGGTCTATTTAAATAAGAGAGAGAGAATTGGACATTAAATATTGGTTTTTCACAGCCTTTGAGCTGAATGGATGGTTCTTTCTTTTTTGATAGTATATCAGTGGCATATAACATTTCTCAGTATTTAGTTTCAGAAATGAATTCTTTTCTAATTACATGTTGTCAGACAAACTTTAAGAGTATTGCCAGATTAGTTCTGTAATTAAACTGGCTTGTGTAGTTACTGTACAGATGTGTTATGATGATAATGTAGACGGTTTTATTTGCCCTACTTCCACTGCTTTTTTCTAAAGTTATGTTGTATATAACTGGTATTTTTTTGTGCTCAAAAAAGATTCTCTTCTGAGTTGTGACTTCCATGATGTTTGGTGATTATTATAGCTGTAGTTTGTTAATTTTAAATGCTTTTTAATAAAGGTCTCTCAGTAATTAAATTCCACTGACCTAGTTTTCACTTCTTTAGTCTGTAATACATTTAATCTCCAAGGTTCATAATAAATAATTAAACAGGTAAATGACAAAATGGCAAAAGAAGAGAGTAAAAAAACCAAAGGGTTCAAATAATTCACACACTGGA
Source organism: Sapajus apella (assembly GCF_009761245.1). Lineage (NCBI taxonomy): Eukaryota > Metazoa > Chordata > Mammalia > Primates > Cebidae > Sapajus > Sapajus apella. Next base: position 7,732,339 of record NW_022436984.1, on the reverse strand, counting down.
TCATCACTCACAGGATATCTGAGAGATTGCTATAAAGCAATGATGAGTACACTCTCTAAATGCAATTACAACACAGCCAGACACCACCATTTCTTCCTCATTAGGATACACTAGCCCTTTGTAGAAACATGCTGTAGTATTTCATATTCAAAGGTTTCTTTTTAAATCTATTCACTAATGAGATTCAGTGGACTGTGGCCTTTATTCTAAAATACTTTCAAAACTTAGTTGTACAACTAATGAAGTGTGCTGCTTTGACTTAAAAAATAAAGGCCCATATCCATTGCTTAGAGGAATCATTCTTGGATACCTGACTCCCTCTTTAGTTAAAACTGTCAAGAGCCTTTTTAAAATATTAATTTATTCATCAAATATTTAGAATTCCAAGTACTATACTAGGTACATGGAAAAAAGTAGTAACAAGACTCATGTACTCTCTGACCACATGAAATTCTTTCAAAGCTGTGTTGTCCAACATAATAGCCCCTAGCCACATGTGACTGTTGGCTACTTGAAAGGTGGCTTGTCTAAACTGAGATGTACTGTCAATGAAAATACATACCAGATTTTGAAGACTAACCATGAAAAATAATATAAAATATCTCACTTCTTTTTTTTACTCATTACATGTTGAAATGATACTATTTTGGATACATTGGGTTAATATTAAAATTAATTTCATCTGTTATTTTGTTTTTGCATATTTTAATGTAGCTGCTAGAAATTTTAACTTTACATTGCCAATTGTCTGTGGGGGATACATTCCAAGGATCCCAGTGGATACCTGAAACTGTGGCTAGCACTGAACCCTAGATATACTATATTTCTTTCTATACATGTATAATTATGATAAATTTTAATTTATAAATTAGGTACCATAAGAGATTAGCAAAAATAACTAATAATAAGGAAAATTATAATAAAATGCTATAATATAAAATTACATTAATATGGTCTCTCTCTCTCTCTCAAAATATCTTACTGTGCTATACTGTGGGTAACCCAAACCTGGGAAAGTGAAACCATAAATAAGGGGTAACTACTATAAATAACTGGCTTGCATTTATGTCTTGCGTTATATTTTTATTATATAGCACCTCTAAAATCTCCAGAGAAAAAGGCCATTAACCATTATCCTGAGCAAATTAATGCAAAAATAGAAAACAGATACCACATGTCTCACTTACAAGTGGGAATTAAACATTGGGTACTCATGGACATAAAAATGGCAGCAATAAACAATGGAAACTACTAAAGTGGGGAGGAAGGAAAGGGAAGAAGGGCTAAAAAACTAACTATTGGGTACCATATGCACTACCTGGGTGACAGCATTAATTATACTCCAAATCTCAGCATCATGCAATATACCCATGTAACAAACCTGCACTGTATCCCCGAATCTAAAATAAAGTTGCAATTATTAGAAAAATAAAATAACAGCATCCAAAAAACTAAAATGGCCATTAAATAAGTATTAACAATTATTACAAAAAAGTATGAGGAATTAGGTAGGTAGGAAAAATAAGAAGGCCTTGAGTCATGATCAGATATTAGGATTCTTCTGGTAACCAGATTGATATCCAAGGAGGCCCAGACTGAATGGCTCCTTTGACTAATTTAAAAGAATCCTCTTTGCTATCCCCAGAGATACGATTTGGCTGTGTCCCCAACTAAATCTCATCTTGAATTGTAGTTCCCATAATCCCCATGTGTCATGGGAGGGACCCAGTAGGAGGTAATTGAATCCTGGAGGTGGTTACCCCCATGCTGTTCTCATGATAGTAAGTGTGTTCTCATGAGATCTGATGCTTTTATAAGAGGCTTCCCCCTTTGCTAAGGACTCATTCTGTCTCCTGCCACCTGTGAAGTGGTGCCCTTTGCCATGATTTTAGTTTCCTGAGGTCTCCCCAGCCATGCAGAACTCTGAGTCGATTAAGCTTCTTTCCTTTATAAATTACATCATCTCAAGTATGTTCTTATAGTAGTATGAAAATGAACTGCACAGTAAATTGGTATGGAGGGAGTAAGGCACTGCTGTAAATAACCAAAAATGTGAAAGTGACTTTGGAACTGGGTAACAAGCAGGCATCGGAACAGTTTGGAGGGCTCCAAAGAAGACAGGTAAATGTGGGAAAGTATGGAACTCTCTAGAGACTTGGAGGGGTCAGAAGACAGGAAGACGTGGGGAAAGTTTAGAACTTCCTAGAGACTCATTAAACGGCTTTGACCAAAATGCTGAGAGTGATATCGACAATAAAGTCCAGGCTGAGGTGGTCTCAGATGGAGATGAGGAACTGATTGGGACCTGGAGCAAAGGGTGTCTCTTACCTATGTTTTAGCAAAGAAACTAGCAGCATTTTGCCCCTGCCCTAAAGATCTGTGGAACTTATGTTTAAAAAGAAACCAGAGCATAAAAGTTTGGAAAATTTGCAGCCTGACAATGTGATAGACAAGAAAAACCCATTTTAGGGGTAGAAATTCAATCCCACTGTAGAAATTTGCATAAGAAGAAACCAAATGTTAATCACTAAGACAATGGGGAAAATGTCTCCAGGGCATGATAGAGACTTTCACAGCAGGCTCTCCCATCACTAGCCTAGAGGCCTAGGAGGAAAAATTGGTTTCATGGGTCAGACCCAGGACATTGCTACTTTGTACACTCTCAGGACTTGGTGCCCTGAATCCCAACCATGGCTAAAAGGGGCCAATGTACAGCTTGGGTCATCGCTTCAGAGGGTGCAAGCCCAGAGCTTTGGTGACTTCCACATAGTGTGGGGCCTGCAGGTCCACAGAGATCAAGAACTGCGGTTTGGGAACCTCCGCCTAGATATCAGAGGCTGTATGGAAATGCCTGGATGTCCAGGCAGAAGGTCACTGCAGGGGAGGAGCCCTCATGGAGAACTGCTGCTAGAGCAGTGCAGAAGGGAAATGCAGAGACAGAGACCCCACAGAGTGTCTACTGGGGAACTCCCTAGTGGAACTGTGAGAAGAGGGCCACTATCCTCCAGAATCCAGAATGTGAGATCCACCAACAGCTTGTACCATAAGCCTGGAAAAGCCACAGGCATTTAACATAAGCCTGTGAAAGCAGCCAGGAGGGGGGCTGCACACTGCAAATCCAAAGGGCCAGAGCTGCCAAGGCCATAGGAGCCCACTTCTTGCATCATCAGTGTGACCTGGATGGGAAACATGGAGTCAAAAGAGATCATTTTGGAACTTTAAGGTTTAATGACTGCCCTGCTGGATTTTAGACTTGCATGGGGCATGTAGCCCTTTTGTTTTGGCCAATTTCTTTCATCTGGAGCAGGTATATTTACCCAATGCCTGCACCTCCATTGTATCTAAGAAGTAACTAACTTGCTTTTGATTTTACAGGTTTGTAGGCAAAAGGGACTTGCCTTGTCTCAGATGAGACTTCAAACTTTGACTTTTGAGTTCATGCTAGAATGAGTTAACACTTTGAGGACTATTGGAAGGGCATGATTGTGTTTTGAAATGTGAGGACATAAGAACTGGGAAGGGCCACAGGTGGAATGATATAGTTTGGCTGTGTCCCCACCCAAATATCATCCTGAATTATAGTTATCATAACCCCCACTTGTGGTAGAAGGTAACTGAATCACAGGAGCAGTTACCCTCATGCTGTTCTTGTAATGGTGAGTTTTCACAAGAGCTGATGGTTTTATAAGGGGTATTCCCCCTTTGCTTGGCACTTCCCTCTCCTGACACCTTGTAAAGAAAGACGTGTTTACTTCCCCTCCATGATTGTCAGTTTCCTGTGGCCTCTCTAGCCACGCAGAACTGTGAATCAATTAAACCTCCTTCCTTTGTAAGTTACCCAGTCTCAAGTATTTCTTCATAGTAGTGTTAGAATGGACTAATACACTTACTATATTGCATATACTATTTTGGCACTCAGGACATTGCATTTTAAGTAGATTAATTCAATAACAAACACTTATTGAGCTAAACACTCTCTTATTCATCTTGACTTTCTTAGTACATGCCAATGTTCTTATACATAGTGGGTGTCCATTAAATGATGAAAAATGCCCTCTGGAGCACTATGAACTAAAGTTAACAACCTGGTATGTCTGTGCATACAAATAATACTCCTATCAGGCACCATGGTATGCTGCCTTCTCTGCCCTGGAACTGAGATATTTCATTATTCACTCCCTACAGATGTCTAGCTTAGTGGAACTGATTCTTAATGGTAGTATTGTCAATACATGATGATCAACTGCTTCCTAGATCCTGGCATTTGGAAACTGTCTGCCAGCTAATATGAAACATCACAAGATAGTGGTGTGCTGGAAGTTATGCACCAGTAACATATCCAGTCTCACATCCATAAAGAAAACTGGACAGGGTTCCTGCATGGTAGATTTTCATTTCAGTCTGAGGTTTGATGTATCTTTGACTGACAGACAACCAGATGATGTGTTGGCTTCCTGAATCGAGTTTATGTCCTTGCCTCATATTGTATCACCTTATAGGCTACTGAAGTGGAAAAAAATCACTGCAGTTAATCTGTATTTCAGAAATTCCAAGTCTATCTGGCAGAAGTTTGCATAAGGCCCTTTCCTCCTCATAAGCTTATAGTCCCCAGTTTCATAAAAGAGAACATGATCTTCAAGTGATCCCGGGCAGACCCCAAAAAAGCAGTGATCAATGAAAAATCTTCAGTTTGATAATTTCAAAGTGTTTGATAAAGTTCTTCAGGTTTTATCTATACAGGCTGTAGGAATAATTTTATTTTTTTAATTAACCGATATGGACAGTTGGTCCATGAAAAAAAAAAAAGTCAAACCAAACAATCAGCTCTTCTAGTTTAATCACTGATGGACAAAATCTATTGGCTATTTTGTGTCAAACAAATAGTGCCTCAATCAATGATTAAATTAATCATTTAACATACAATTGTTGAACCTTCGTACTGGCCCAAAATACAAACACTAAAGTGTATATAAAAGATTAAAAATATAGTTTTGCCTTTATGGAGATTAAAAACTAAGACAGATTTTTAAAAAGTTAGAAATTCAGGAGTTATGTAATAGAGCTACACTTTCTATAATCCTTGGTGTTGTCAGCATGGAGAAGAAAGTGATTAATAGGAAATACAGTATCCCCAGAAGACTGTATTTTGCTCTAAGGCTGTCTCTATGGAATTTTAATGCCTCACTCTCCCCCAAAATTATTAATAAATAATTATTTCACATTTAGAATTCAATATGAAGAAGCACTTCTGCTTCTTGTAGTACAGCAGATAAATTATTCTGGATAGCCTTGTTATTTAGATTCTAGATGGCCAAATAAGCTGCAGCAAATACAAATCTAAATGATTGCTAAGCAGTGGCAAATACAGGAGACAGAGGAAGCAAACACTTAGGGATACTTTTGGAGCCTCTATTTAAGGATTTAAGGCTTTTAGCTTGGCATGAACAGAAAATGAATTAGTTGTCACAGTGTTTTAACTCTGAACTTTTTGAGAAGTTCAAAAATCTGGAACTATTCACTGAATTACAATGCATATAATTCCAGGGGCCTAGGATGGCTCCTGCAGTCTGCAAGACTCCAGCTCCTACTTAGACTCTCCATGGATTTTGATATCATTAAGCAAATATTAGAGTTTCATTACAGTTGCAAACTTTCCTAATACTAGTGTTCATTATTATAGCTAGTCTTCATATTTTGAAATTTTTGCTAGCATCTTTCTTGGGTTCTTTTATGATATTAGAGTTTTATTGTCTTTGTATTCCCTGACCCTATGCCTAAGGATCTATGAGCTGCTTCATTGTATAAAAATGTTGCATTATCATTTTATTTTAAACCAAGTTTGAATTATTTTCTAGTATATTCAATAATTTTGCTTTAATTAATGAAAACTATATATTTATGATCTATAATATGATGTTTTGAGAGATGCACACACACACACACACACACACACACA
>NW_022436984.1:7481322-7726283 GCF_009761245.1 Sapajus apella | reverse complement strand
AGTGGCGTGATCTTGGCTCACTGCAACTTCCATCTCTTGGGTTCAAGCAATTCTCCTGCCTCAGCCTCCTGAGTAGCTGGGAAGAGAGGTGCACACCACCATGCCCAGCTAATTTTTGTATTTTTAGTAGAGATGGGTTTCACCACATTGGTTAGGCTGGTCTCAAACTCCAGACCTCATGATCCGCCCACCTCGGCCTCCCAAAGTGCTGAGATTACAGGCATGAGCCACTGCACCCAGCCAACAATATATTTTTATACAAATAAGAAAAATGCAAGATGAGATCAGGCACAAGCTTTGTGCAAGCTTGCAACTTTAACTTAGCTAAATATATAATATTAAAGCCATGCTTCTGTTTGCAAAGTAAACATGCATAGACAGAAGGACGGTGAGCCAAAGCCTTAAGAAGCAGAGCTTTGAAGACAGACAACACAAAACCACATTCTAATTCTGTATCTACCATATATGGTCTTAGGAGGCTCATGGTTTTTCATCCATAAATTTGAGACTATGAAACCTATCCAGGAGGATTATTTTAAGTAATAAATGACATAGAGATGTCTCCAATGTAGTTGGTGTTAAAATACCAACCAGTGCTCACCAAAAGCTATACCCCACTTTCTCACACATATAGATACACCACAGCCATTTCCATTCATATGAGATCATCATTAACTTGCTTTGAAAAGTAGGGAAAAAAATACGAATTTAAAAAAAATTATAGACAACCCAAATGAGGATCATCTAGCATTATACAAGATAGAGACAGGCATTCTAGCTATAGCCTTTAATACTGGGCTTCCTTATTAGGCAAATATCTGGCTCTGTATTTACTATATTAGCAGCTTTTAGAAAATAACTGAGAATTAATATTTAATTTCAACTTAGTGTTTGTAAGACCAGTTCTTGTTGGTGTTACTAACCTTCAAAATTTGCGGTAATATGTCTCTATTGTTTCCAACATGGAACACAACAAAAGAAAGATGGAATCAAGAGTTACTTACTAGTTGCATTCCAAATTTCAGACTTCATGAATAAGAGAGATTTAGAAAAAAAAATAGCATTAGCACTCAACTTCTTCTTATCTATAATAGATAAGATAATGGATGAGTTGAGACTTTAGAGAAATCTACTGCAATAAAGCTCAATCATTCCTTTTCAGTACTATCCATTAAGACAGTCCAATGAGTGGAGGCACTAGAATATCAGGAGGTCCTCTCACAAAAGCTACTCATTGAATTGAAACAAAAGCTTCTTTCGTTACCCCAGAAAAAAACTGGCTGTACCTACAAGAAAATATAAAGTCTTATTCAGTTATGTGATTAAATGAATATTATTACTCTTATTGCATCAAAGCAATTTAACATTCTTTAAAAGCTAATGCTTTAATATTTGATTTCAAGATTTTAATGAATGAGTTGAGATAGTATCATATTGCCTTTGACTTGCATATTACTAGTCTGCCTGACACTTTCTAGAAACAGAAAGCCTAAATTAAAGAATCCCCATCTCCTTGTTTTTCTGTCATCAATTTTTAAATGACATTATTCTTTTTCTAAACTTTTCATTAAACAATACCTAGATCCAACTCACTAAAACGTCTAGATAGGGACATGGCATGCAAAGGTGCTCTTAGCCTTCCCTCCCCTCCTAGGTGAATTCTATCTGTAGGTTAAACCATTGTCACAGAACACTTCCATTCTTCTCAGTCAGTAAATAACTCATATTATTGGAAGATGTTAGATACTTGGACAGAAGTGTCAGAACTTTAAACGGTATTGTTTAGTGTTCAACATTCTATTTAGTTTAGTCAATTAATTAAGAGAATATATAAGGCCAATACGGTATAGCTGATACAAGTGTATTGGCTCAGATGTCAGTGAGCGAACTCATTAATGCAGGCAGTCAGTTCCAGGCAGTATAGAAGTCAGAATATGATGGGGAAAGGTTGCTCATGGCCCAAAGCCTTTTTAAGGAAAACAGTTCAATTCCTCTACTGATGCTTTGTCACAAGGGTGGTCTGAGAGTCTTTCCATCACAGGCTAGCAGACGGGCAAGCACATTAGGGCTTATCCATTCATCTTAAAGATGAAAATTTGAGGCCCAGAAAAACAGAGCAATGTGGTTTATCTAAGCTCAGAAATCTTATACATATCAAAGTGTGTGTAGATCAAACATCAAAAAGATTAAAAAGTCAGATAAACGTAGATATGACGCATTCAATCCAATAACACTAATGATTGTTTATATTAAAATAGTTAAGTATTACTCAATCTGAGGGAAATATGAACAAACTTCAGCATTAGAAGGACCTAGACTCACATCTCAGCTCTGCAGCTCACAATTCTATGACCCTTGCGCAAGTGCCTTCAGCTCTCTAAACCAGAGGCCCAGTTTTAAAAATTAAGAACAAAACTCCCATCTAGTATGGCTGCCGTGAGGAATAAATGAGATACTGTACATAAAAAACACCTAAGACAGTATCCTACTAAAAGTGTACTTCTCCTTTCTAGCCTTTTTTAAATCTATTAGTTGATTTGCTTTGGAACTAGAATAACATCCAAGGTGATAGGTGACTGAAACTCAACAATAAACCACTACAGCTAGTGCTTGACTTCTGACCACGGTCGAAACCGTGGACCGGTCGTAACACGATTTGGTCATAAGTTGAGTAGGCTATATGTACAGTTGAAATGGTGTACACGGAGATGGTAGTGCTGCCGGAAGCTGGCCCGCACTGTCGTACGCCCAGCTGGGCAAAGTTTGCACTGCCAGACACGGAGCAGTCATGGCTAGCGATTGTGGTCGTAAAGTCAAATGGTCGTAAGTTGCATAGGTGGTTAAGTCGATCAATACCTGTATTATGAAAGGGATGCATTAAATGCTTTATTTAGTCAACCTATAGAAAAAATGTCTGGATGAATGTATATCAAGTTCTTAACAGTACTTCATGTTGTAGGCAAATAGAAGGAAGGGTATTTTATTCCACTCAGGCTGCTATAACAATATACCATAAATTGAGTGGCTTGCAAACAATGAAAATTTATTTCCCATAGCTCTGGAGGCTGGGAAGTCCAAGATAAAGAATCAGCAGATTTGGCATCTAGTAAGGGCCTGGTTTCTAGTTCACAGATAATGTTTTCTAAACGTATCCTCACAAGGTTAGAGGTTAGACGGGGCAAGGTAGCTTCCTCAGACCTCTTTTAAAAGAACATGAATCATTATCAAAGGCCTCATCTCCCAGCACCATCACTCTGAGGGTTAAGTTCAACATATGAATGTTGAGGAGATATAAACGTTTCAGACCATTCGAGAGAGCTGTAACTTTGAAAGCCCATATATCATTAATATTTGCAATATTTTATAATAATATATTACCTTAATGATACATTGGAAATATAAGCTAAAAAGGAGAATAATTAACTACATCTATTATATACAACTCTTTTACTGTATTTGCTATATTATGTATGTTAATCCCCTTGACTATTCTGCTTAGATTTCACAATTTACTTAAGAGGACCAAGTGGACACTTTCAATGAGCGGAAGGAAGAATCCATGTACAAATGTCACATTTTGGTCAAGACATGATTTTTTTGCTATCAATCTTTTTAAATAATTTGTATCCTTAAAACATATTCAGCCAAAATTTTTGATTCACAGGCTTTGGCTTTCCTTACACTTGTATTTGCCATTCCAAATGATAGAATGTTCTTTAACCTGTCCTATAAATCAAAATTTTCAACACTTACCGATCATCAAAACCCTTTCCATCTCTTTTATAGTGTGCGACAAGTAGACACTATGGATATGTGATAAGCCATCTAGTATATCATGAATGTTACTACTTTCTGATTCTTTATTATGTAGCCTAAAGCTTACTGTTTTTAATAACTAAAGTAGGAATGGTTAATGGATACAAAAAGTTTGAAAGAATGAATAAGACCTTCCAGTTGACAGCACAACAGAGTGACTATAGTCAATAATAATTTAATTATACATTTTCAAATAACTGAGTATGACTGAATTGTTTGTAAAACAAAGGATAAATGTTTGAGGGGATAGACACCCCATTTTCCATGATGTGATTCTTGTGCATTGCATGCCTGTATCAAAACATCTTAGGCACCCCATAAATATATACACCTACAATGTACCCACAAATGTACCCAAAAATTTAAAATTAAAAAATAACAATAACTATACTATATTCTTGGCATCTGTTCCTCAAGGGGTCTATGAAAATCTTTGAAGTCCTTTTCTCCCAAGTCATTGAAAACTACACATTTCACATTTGGGCAGCTACGGTTTTACTTCTGGCTGTCACCTGCCATATGTTTCCTTTAATCTTATTAAGCTGGAAGTTTCCTGAGGGTTTTCATTTGGACATTCTCCCATTTATATCTTCAGCATATTAAAAAACCAGAATACGGAAGAAGTTTCTTTTCACATTATACTGACTGTTCTGTCCCTAACAAGAAGGTCAGTTATTTAATCTCACGGCAACCTCTATAGGCAAAAAATACTCAACTGATCTTTGTCTTGGGGGTGAAAACACCCTTCTCTTTGGAACTTTTTTAAAATAGAAAATGGGGTCTAATATTGTTGAAAAGGGAATTCAAACATGGATGCACTATATTCCAAGAACCATGACATATGTTCAGAATAACTACTGACCACCATTTCAAATTATTTAGACGTTATATACAATATTCTTGTAAAGAAAGAGAGAGAGAGAGATACCTTTGACCTCCGTATCTAAGAAGTTTGGCATTTGTAACACCATTATTCCCACAGGGCTGACTTTTTTCTCCTTTCCCAAGTACTACAGCAATCAGTTCCACTCCTTCTCTCTATCCATGCACAGAAGAGAACATATGGGTTTTATGATTAATATAATGAAAAATTAGCAAATCTAAGAGAATTCATATGTTTCTTGCTATGGTCTGCTTGACTAATGTCATTAGAAACCCAATCCTAAAACTTTTAATGAGACTTTATGGGAGATTAACGTCTATGAAAACACAATCCTGAGTTAAGGATATATTAACCCTTAGAGAAATATCATAAGAGAGAAACAATACAAATCAAAGAAAATATAAGCTGCAGTCAAAATCTCAATGCACATGGAGTGGCACATTCACTATAATTAAGCAGGGGAAGAAAAAAGCAGAAATATTGAGCTTTTCTATATAGAAACTATTTTATAAAACATTAAATTCCATTTTTAAAAAAAACATTTCTCTATGTAAGTGACTGAAAGTCAGCTTTGCCATTTCCCATAACTAGACACACCTGGCTGAGTCCTTTAACAGTTTTTTGCCCTAAGCCTCATGTTCTGCATGTTTGTGTCCCCACCAAAATTTATATGTTGACCCTGACTTTCAAGGTTCTGGTATTATAAGGTAGAGCCTGTGGGAAGTGATTAGGTCATGAAGGTCCTGCATGGAATTAATGCCCTTATAAAGGAAATCCAATAGAGAGAGATTCCTTGTTCTCTCTCACCTTGTGAGAACACAACTATAATAGAAGGCTCCAGCTACTACTAGATAGACCCTCATAAGATGTTGAATCTGCCAGGGCCTTGATCTTGGATTTCTAGGATTGAAGAACTATGAGAAATAAATTTATTGTTTATAAGGCCCCCAGCTTACAACACTTTATTGTAACAATCCGAACAAACACACAGTTCATGCCATGCTTTTTCAGTTTGATTGACTTTATGAAAGGCTGACAAACCTCTTCTGTAAAGAATCAGATAATAAATATTTTAGTTTTCTAATATCCATATCTTCCCTGCCTACTAACATGATTCACAAATAATTAGCTTGAGTCAGAGCAATGACTTACACTCTGTAGAAGGAGTTTGCCATGTTCATTTGCTGCAATCTGATTGACATTAAGATACAAGGTTCTGAGGATAATGATCTCCCAAAGGGCAAAGCAAGTTGTCTGAGGCTTAAGTAGCAACTGATTTTGGAATGCATGGGATCAAGATTGAGATGTACAGTGGAATAAAAAGCAGCATCATTTCTCAAACCTGAAAATCACCGACCTCCACATTCTCTCTGTTTCATCTGTATCATGCCCCTAGCAATTACATGGTAACCTGGTAGCCATATCTGTCCTTCCCAGGAGATTCATTTGACCCCAGAAGTTTTTTTTAACCTGATATGGTTTAGAACATGTAAAAATTAAATAATTTCTTATAAAAGCTCCGATAGACAGCTTTTTTGAAAAATAATACAAAAATTAGTTGGGTGTGGTGGTGGGTGCCTGTAATCCCAGCTTCTCGGGAGGCTGAGGCAGGGGAATTGCTTGAACCTGGGAGGCGAAGGTTACAGTGAGCTGAGATCACACCACTGAACTCCAGCTTGGGTGACAGAGTGAGACTCTGTTTGTCTCAAAAAGAAAGAGAGAAAAAAAAGAAAAGAAAAATAAGCCTAAATAGCAAGAAACAAAAGATAGCAAAACAAACAAAAACCGGCTGTTGCCAAGCAATGGCTATCCCATTTCAGGGGTGCATGTGCTATCACGTGTGCTGATGCTTCTCCTTGGCCCTCCCTGATTCACTTACTACATTACCTACCTAAACTTTGAAAGCATTTTACCTTCAACACTCAGCTGTAGAGAAAATAAACACCAAAAAGAGGTTAAATCAGCATAAGAACATGTCATTCCTCCCTGGTATAAATGTGAGTCATAAGTTCAGAGTGTTGCTTTCCCCACTGGAAGAGCTGGGTCTCCTTAACTGATCCTGATAGCTTAAGACCATAAATAGACTATGGAGTCTGAACTCTCAAGACAGAAAGCTTTAATCTTCAAAGTTGCTCACTGACTCTCAGGGCAGGCACATCTTCTGCAGGAGCTCTCCCTGGCCATCAGTCTACTGAGCAAATCAAAAGTAAGACTCATAGCTAACCATCATAGATAAGGCAACTGTGTCAGGCCTGCTGTCTTACTTGAGATCATCTCAATGTGTATCACACAAGATGGAACACCATGGCCACCATGATGCAACCAAGATGGGCCAGTGACCCAGAAGGTCTTTGTTTGAGTCAAAGATGTGAAGTGGCAGGAGCTAATCAAATGTAAATTGTGAGGCAAAGAGAAAACCTAAGCCCCTTAAAAATGACAACATGGAAAAAGTATATATAATGAAGAGAATTCACAGGAGAAGAGTAGAAGACATAATATTGGGAACTTGGTGATGGATCTGGTTGTTTTAGCTGACAATACACATCCCTCGATCACAGAGTGAGGTCTCATGGTAGGTGATACCTAGGATAAACGTCCAGTCAGACTACACGGAGAGCATGCTCTTCTGAGCCATGGGGCCATAAATTTCTATCCAGTTCCCTATAAGAGTCATCATTCAGAGAGTAGGAACAAATAATTTTTTGATCGATTTCAATTTCTCCATGGTATGAAGACCCAGAGTGTTATTTAAGGCAATGTAAAACATGCCGCCTCTGCTCTGAATGATTCTTTTCTGCTCTTCTACTCTTCTTTACTGATATGATAACCCAGTTTCTAATTTTAAATTTGCTATTTTACATTTAAATTTTATTGAACTGTGTGATGGTTTTAATATATTTAAAATTTTTTTTTATAAAACAGCTAATCCACAAAAGAAAAATTGCAAGGCCCATTTGGCCTGATTCCCAGAAATGAAATGGCCTTACCAGATAGCACCAGATACCACTGCCACTCCCATTCCTCAGCTTCCCTCTACCCACAAGTTACATTTCTGCCTGTATTGGTTAATTGCAGGTATGAGGTACACGATGCCATGTAATTTTGAGTATAATTAATTCTAATCTTTTTATGAGCAAAATATGGAAAATATTTTATGTTAAAACAGAGATTTAACATACTTATGATTCATAAAATTGGGAATTCACCATAATCAGCATACTGGAATCTCTATTCCTCTCTCTTATCTTAGAAATAAAGACTAACATAAAACTGTCCTTAAGTAGTTACAGATTCTTTGCCTAATCTTCTCTTTCAACATTTCCCAGTCAAATGACCCTCTCCTTCCCTATTCACATATGGACTATTATTGCATAATTTGTATTTTATTCAACAGTAAGTTTAATATTATACATGCTAGGTATAAGCATGATAATGGAAACTAGGTATATAAACAAAAGTTTAACACTATATTTTCCTCAAAAAACTCATAATCTTGTAGAATAGATATGTAAGTTAAAACATTTTATTAATGCATTTATTTCTTTTATCAACTACAAATAACTGAGTGCCTAAAACCTGTCTGTTATTGTGTAAAGACAGGGTAAAAAAAAAATCACTATTGGTGATATCATGATGTTTACAATTTAGTGAGTGGATGATAGACAAAATGCATAAAATTAATATGTAATTAAAATAGAATAAATCTTATGAAGGTAAGTAGGATGCTGTAAAGACCAATAAAGGAAGAAATTTACTCAGAGATAGAAATTGAAAGGTCAAAAAGGGGCAGAGACATCCAAAGAAAATCAAGACAGCCAAGAAAGGAGAGTTTCAATGAAAAGGAGAGGTCCATTCTGGCAAACAGTACTTTGCAAAACTGAAGAGTATTTTCTCACATGCCTATCTGAGATGGGGGTTGGGGAGTGTTATAGAAAATTCTCAGAGATGGTGACTTTGGAGTTGGGTCTTAGTGCATGTATAGAAGTCTGCCAATACACAAAAGTAAGGAAGATGTGCTGTACTTCTGCAAAGGGGATAGATATACAAATGCACAGAAGTACAAAAAGGTATAACCCACTTAGGCAATGGAATGCCTGTCCAGAGAGCTGGGACTTAAGTTTTTAGTTCAGAGAAACAGTAGCTGAAACATTAATAATGAAATATGAGAAGTCTTTCATGCTATAGTTAGGAGTTTGAACTTTATCTGGTACAATATTGAAGATTTTTATTTTACATAGAAAAATGATGTGACCAGATCTGAAAACGTCACTCTGATTATGAAGGAATAACAGTAAGCGTAAGAATTTGGCAGAGGAAAAAAGGAATAAAAAGGAATACATTGTGATCATAACGTAGAATCGTATATAGAATGCAGAGTCTCAGTGTGATCCACCAAAGCAATTCAGTTATGAATTTATGAAGTTCAGAGTTACGGTGGTGGAACAAAGTACAAAAAGCACAACAGATACAATAATGGAATATGCCCCAGGAGTTGATGTCAGATAATCCAGAAAACTTAAGGGAGGGACAGAGTGAAAATGACTATAGGATTTATGATGGGACCCCATTAATCCAGATCAGAACCTTCTCTTATTTAAAATAAATAAATCAAATGGATAGCAAAGAAAGAATTACACATTCAAACCTGTGGTTCTAGAAAGAGAAGAAGCTTGAAGATTGTTATTTTTAGAACCATTAATTTAGCAAATACAGTTGGAACTGTGAAAGTACACAAGAGAAAGCAATGTATAAGCCCTATATAATAACTATAGACCTAGAAATACAGAAGATTAAATACCAATCTATAGCTACAGCCTATATTTGGAGGCATGGAAGACAGTATTAAGGAATATATTGAAACAATATCTAAGGAAGGAGGAGATTCAGAACACTAATGTGCCATGAAATCCAATAGATGGCATGACAATGTTTTCAGAGATTAGGTGAAAACTGATGTGTTTAGAGAGAGCAGTCACAGTAGATAAACAAAGGTAGAATTCAGTTTGCAAGTAATTATGTTTACTGATAGTGGAAGAAAACTCCTGCCTTGATACCCATTTCACTCTTTCAATTTCACATTCAAGAATACATTATTGCGTTATTTGCTTAGATTCAGGATCGTTATCTGACCACCTCTACTGGTAGGAAGAGTCACTCTACTGCAAAACTTTACTTTTTCCTACCCTGTAACCCAAGATTACATAACAGTCAGCATGCCGTCTTGGAATATGGCTATTTTTTCTTCTCAAAAGAGAAACCACATATATTATCTTCACTTCATATTTTAAGGCTAGCCATTGTTAAAATGGAAACATGCAGGGGAAAAAAAAGGGTTCTACTTCTCTTTGAGCCTAATTTATGTGTTCTAACACATCTATAGGGAATGTAAGAAATAGTAAGGGCCAGATGTGGTGGTTCATGCCTGTAATCCCAGCACTTTGGGAGGCTGAGGTGGGCGGATACCTGAGGTCCAGAGTTCAAGACCAGCCTGGCCAACCTGGTAAAATCACACCTCTACTAAAAATACACAATTAGCTAGGTGTGGTGGTGCAAGCCTATAATCCTAGCTACTTGGGAGGCTGAGGCAGGAGAACTGCTTGAACCCAGGAGGTGGATGCTGCAATAAGCCAAGATTGCACCACTGTACTCTTGAGCGACAAGAACAAAACCCTGTCTCAAAAAAAAAAAAAAAAAAATTGTGGTTAATAGTGAATACCCAGCTACTAATTTTCTGTTTTGCATTACCACTTGTGCAACATAATAAGAAAATTCAGAAATTCTGAATATCTGAAGGCAAGATTTGGGCATTTCTGGAATACTGAGTGAACTACATAGTACAACTAAAACACCTAACAGGGATGTGAGTAATAAGCCACAAGAGATTGTAAAAGTATACTACTGGTTCAGTACTGAGGATATAGTATTTTTAGTTCTAAAAATTTTATTTGGTTGATAGTTTCTTTTTGTCCACTGAAATTCCCCAATTTTTAATTTATTGTGTGCATTCCTTTATGTTCTTGACACAGTTCTAAAAGCTTTTTTAAAATTGTGTTTGTTAATTGGAACATTTGGGTCATTTCGTGGTAGATCTTTTGGTTTCAGTTTGGTGTGATCTGGAGATCCCAGATTATGTTATCTTTCTCTGAAAGGTGTTGCTTTTTTATTTGCTTTCACAGATAGTTTACTTGGTTGAACTCAGATTGCAAATTCTGTCTCCTGGTTGGCAACTCAAATCTCAGTTCATAGCTTCTGTACCTAGCTGACGTACTTGGAATCTACTCCATGCATGAATATGTTAAGGATCAGCCAGAGATTTGGACAAAGTATATATATAGAGCTTGCAGCTCTTCCTTTCTGTCTCCTTTCCAGCGTTCATCTTTCAATTTTCAGAAGCAGTGATTACCTTGGATTCTGGTTTTTGATTATTCAAAAGTCAAAGTCCCCTCAAACACCTTCAAATTAGGATGATTTATAGATTCCTCATCATTCTGCCAGTGATATTCTGAACACAGCATGATTTAAATCACCTTGTTGAAATACAATTTTTAAGAAAGTTTCTGTTAGTACAAAACATTTCATGGTTATTATCTCCCTTACCCAGGACAGGATATTTTAATTCATGCTACTTAAGATTGCATTCACACTGTAGTAGACATCAGTTCCTTTAAAACTTCAGATCAATTAAATTATCAAATTGTTCTTTGGTTTTTGTTCATCATAAAGCAAGTTCTCAATCGATGCTTGTCAATTAAAAGAATGTCAACATAAGCTTCCTCTACTTTCTATACATGCAATTTATTTAGTACTTGACCTAAAATTATCTCCATATAATTTCAATAGGTTTGTCATAGATTCACTCATTAATTCATATTTATTCCTTCAGGAAATATTTATTGTAAACCTTTCAGGCACTTGGGAACATAGTAATGAACAGCACTGATGAAATTATTGTTCATATGTAATTAATATTCTAATTTGAGGTGCTAAATAATACACAAGTAAACAAGTGATATTGTGAGATAATACACCTATGAAGAAAATAAAACAGATAATATGGTAATATAGAATGACATAGGAGGTTTTATGTGGATTGAGAGTTCGTGATGCCCTATCTAAAGAAATGTCATTTGATCTGAAATACGAATGCTGACACGAAGCCTACTGAAACAAGTTGAAATCTAGGTGTTGTGTTTACCATAGTGATTTTTTTCCTACATTTGAGCCATCTGCAGATAACTCTACAATTTTTACTCATTATTTTTTATAAATGTTGAAAAGCTCAGAGTCAGTGAAAAAGGCCTGTGACAATTCAGTAAATTGCCCTTCTTTTCTTTTTTGAGATGGAGTCTTGCTCTGTTGCCCAGGCTGTCATGCGGTGTAGTGGCTATTCACCAGCAGGATCATGGCACCCTACTGCCTGGAACTCCTGGCCTCAAGTCTCTGCTTAGTTCATTATACTGTTCTTTCTGGCCAACATGCTCTATGAACCCACTCTGGGTATTTTAAATCCCGAAGTAATAATTCCATTTAATTTTCATACAGTGTCGTTGATGTTTCTCTATCCAGTCATGATATAATCAGATAATTTATTCAATTATATTTTTCACTTATTAAACTTTTTTCTCCATTTTTTCACCAAAGCAATTTACACTAGTTTCAGTTCTGTCTCATTTAATTGTCTTTATTTATCTTTTATCCCCTCATTTGTTCCAAATGACAAAGAGCACATATATATGTATGTTGAAAAATACAAGAAGATAAAAAATTTCTGAGAGTGAGCCAGGAGTGGTGGCTCATGCCTGTAATCCCAACACTTTGAGAGGCCATGGTGGGTAGATCACCTGAGGTCAGGAGTTCAAGACAAGCCTGGCCAACATGGCAAAATCTTGTCTCTACTAAAAAGATTACACAAACTAGCTGTGCATGGTGGTAGGTGCCTATAATCCCAGCTACTCAGGAGGCTGAGACAGGAGAATCAGTTGATCCCAGGCGGCAGAGGTTGCAGTGAGCCAAGATCACACCACTGTACTCCAGCCTGGGCGACCTGGGCAACAGACAAGACTGTCTCAAACGAAAATAAACAAACAAAATTTCTGAGAATTTGAACATGGCAAGTGTTCATCCTTCCACCTCCCCTAAACTACCAAGTGTCAAAAACAGTCTCTTACATAGTAGGTAGGCAATAAATGTAAAATGAATTATTAAATAAAATAATTGAGTATAGAAAGATGTTCAATTAAATGGCCACAAAAGAAGGAATTAATTGATACAACTGGGTAAATGAAAGGATTTTAGCAAACTGTTATATTCTGGACAAATGGAGCATTTTCTACATGAGTAATGGAGATAACATTATCATTCTAATCATTCCATAGCAACAAAATTTACGACCTCAAATTCCTGGTAGGGAAACAACTATTACAAATTTCATGTTTTTGTCATGATGCATAGCATCTAATCAGTATTTATCTTTACATAATCACCTATCAAACTTTACCTATGAAAGAAAAATGATCCAATGTAATACAGTAGACAGAAAGGTTCTCTGAGCCCTTAGTCATTCCCAGAGAAGAAAGTGGTCACTTTGAAGAATAGTCCTTTCTAAAATGTTTCTTGATGCCATGCATTTTATACCAGTTTTATAACACATCTTCATAATAAATTGTATGCAATCTTCCATCATCTTCTAATTGTTGGTTGTAGAGATAAGCTAGTTAGAAAAGAAAATTCCAATCTGATTTGAATTTATTTCCTTCCACTAAATGTTATTTGCCAATACAAATGTAACATGCACAAAATCTACCCTAGAAGAGAACAATATTTCAGCAAGCATAATGGAAAAATATTAAAACTACTCGCCTTACTTCAAGGAAATTCACCCTAAGTCTGGTTTTGATACAATACACAGCACATGTTTCTCTATACAGAGAACACAGAATACTTCATTACACATTTTAATAAATCACACAACATTTAGGAATGCTTAGATTTGTACGTGTTATGTTGGTTATCATTTTACTTTTCCCTATCTCAGACTGGTTAATCCTCATTCTTATGTCTTTTGTACCATAATATTTTAATCTCTTAGTACGCATCATATCCAAATGTTTTTAAATCTTTAGAATTATGGTGTTAAACTGGGCACACAACTCCAGTAACAGGTGTTTAATAAGTGCTGGCTTTCCCGAGAGGATCAAGGCACTGTGCTTACATGCTGTTCTCAAGTCCATGAGTCCCAAGGTTATATTCACAAATGAAAGGAATGAAAGAATTTCTGCCTCTTCTAATAGGAAGGAAAATCAATGAAAATATTTCACAATTACTTTGCTTACTTCACATTCTGAAATAAAATGTTTACTTCAACAATATTTATAAGAGGCACTATCATTTTAGAAAATGCAATGTGCAAACATAAACACTCCTAGGCTAGACCCACACAACTACAGCATTGGGCATTTGCACACTGATTTTAGGGCACTATATTAAGGACTAATCTGATATGTTGATCACTATGGTCAAATAAAAATACAGGAGAATTTAAAAAAAAAGTCAGCCTCGAATGAATCATTCTTATATATCCTCATTAAAAAAATTTTACTCCTTAAAAGAAAATAATATATTTGATGATATTCTCAGGGCTTCCAAATATTATTTTATGCTTATATGTTTATATAAAATATTTATAATTTTAATATGTTTATATTATATGTTTACATAAATATTCTTGGAAGCACCAGGAATATCATCATGTATAGCCAGAAATAATGTTGGATGGTAAGAAAATAAACATAATACATTAATAAATGAAATGCCTTCTTACCAATAATCTCCAAGCTGGATCTATAAAAGGTAATTTTCCAACTCAGAAAAAAAATTATTATTTTTTATTTTTTTATTTAAGGCATGTATCTGTATTTTTAAATTTTTTAATAAATAGACACATAAAATTATATGCATTTATCATGTACAACATATGTATATACACTGTGGAATGACTAAATGTAACCAATTAACATATACATTATCTCACATTATCATTTTTGTGGTAGAAGCACTTTACATCCACTCTTTTAGCATTTTTTAGGAACATAATACAGTAAACTCTCAAACAATGTTGGCATTAGAGGTACCAAAGCCTTGTGCTGCTGAAAACTTGTGTATAACTTTTAACTCCCCCAAAACTTAACTTCTAATAACCTACTGTTGACTGGAAGCCTTATCAATAACATAAACAGCTGGTTAACACATCTTCTGTAAATTATATGTATTACATACTGTATTATTACAACAAAGTAACCTAGAGAAAACAAAATGTTGCTGGGTGCAGTGGCTCGTGCCTGCAATCCCAGCACTTCCAGAGGCTAAGGCAGGCGATCACTTGAGTTTAGGAGTTTGAGACTAGCCTGGCCAACATGGTGAAACCCTGTCTCTACCACAAATACAAAAATTTGCTGCATGTAGTGGCGCACACCTGTGGTCTCAGCTACTCAGGAGGCTGAGGCATGAGAACTACTTGAACTCAGAGGCAGAGGCTACAGTGAGCTGAAATCACCCCACTGCACTCCAGCCTGGGTGATGGAGTGAGACTCTGTTGAGAGAGAGAAAAAGAGAGAGAGAGAGAAGAAAATGTTAACTCATAAGGAAGAGAAAATATATTTATCATTCATTAGCTGGAAGTGGATCATCATAAAGGTCTTCATGCTCATTGTCTTCACGTTGAGTAGGCTGAGGAGGAAGCAGAGGAGGAATGGGTCTTGCAGTCTCAAGGGTGGAAGAGGTAAAGGGAATGGAAGGGGAGGCAGGAAGGGCTGGCTCACTCTGTAGAACTGTTATTGAAAGAAGTCCGCATATAACTGGACCCATGCAATTCAAACCTGTTGCTCAAGGGTCAACTGTTTATATATATATTTTTTTTAATTTCGTTGGTACATAGATTTATATATTTGTACGTGGGTACATGAGATGTTTTGATACAGGCATGCAATGCGAAATAAGCACATTATGGAGAACGGGATATCCATCCCCTCAAAAGCATTTATCTTTCGAGTTACAAATAATCCAACTTCATTATTTAAAATATTATTAAGTATAGTCACAATGTTGTATAATAAATCTCTTAAACTTATTTTTCCTATCTAACTGAAATTTTGCATCCTTTTATTGACATCTCTCTAATCACCCCAACCATCCCATCCCTGGTAACAGCCACTTTACTCTCTACTTTCATGAGATCAATTTTTTAGATCCAAGATGAGCAAGAATAGTGCTGCAACTAGTGCTGCAATGAATACAAGAGTGCAGACATGTCTTCTACATAGTAGAATTACTATGGCATTATTATGGTATGGAATGCTAGGTCATATGTTGCATTTTTAATATCTTGAGAAACATACAGAATTTTTTTTATTAAGTTCTGGGATACATGTGCAGAATGTGCAGGTTTGATACAAAGGTATACATGTGCCATAGTGGTTTGCTGCACCTATCTACTGCTCATCTAGGTTTTAAGCCCTGCATGCATTAGGCATTTGTCCTAATATTCTCCTTCCCCTTGTGCCCCACCCTGCAACATGCCCCAGTGTGTGATGCTCCCCTCCCTTTGTCCATTTGTTCTCATTGTTCAACTCCCACTTAGAAGTAAGAACATGTGGCATCTGATTTTCTGTTTCTGTGTTAGTTTGCTGAGAATGATGGCTTCCAGCTTCATCCATGTCCTTGCAAAGGACATGAACTCATTCTTTTTATGGCTGCATAGTATTCCGTGGTATATATGTGCCATATTTTCTTTATCTAGTCTATTATTGATGGGCATTTGAGTTGGTTTCACGTCTTTACTATTGTAAATAGTGCTGCAATAAACTTATGTATGCATGTGTCTTTAGAGTAGAATGATTTATAATCCTTTGCGTATATTCCTAGTAAAGGGATTGCTACTTCAAATGGTATTTCTGGTTCTAGATCCTTGAGTAATTGTCACACTGTCTTCCACAATGGTAGGACTAATTTACAATCCCACCAACAGTATAAAAGTGTTCCTGTTTCTCCACATCCTCTCTAGCATCTGTTGTTCCCTGATTTTTTAATAATTGCCATTCAAACTGGTGTAAGATGGTATCTCATTGTGGTTTTGATTTGCATTCCTCTAATGATGAGCTTTTTTTCATATGTTTGTTGTGTCCAGATTGTCTTCCATATGGTTGTACTAGTTTATATTCCTACCAGCAGTGTGCAAGGGTTCCCTTTTCTCCACATCGTTGCCACACTTACCTTTTGTCTTTCTGATAACTGCAAATCTAACAGGTATAAGGTAATATCTCTTTGTGGCTTTAATTTACATTTCCCTGATGATTAGTAATTTTGAACATTTTTAAACATGCCTATTTGCCATTTGTATGCCTTCTCTTGAGAAACATATATTCAGATCCTTTGCCCGTTTTTAAACTGAGTTGTTTTCTTACTACTGAGTTGTCTTTCTGTGTTCTAAATCGCTTTAATAAAGCATGGTCATTTCTTAGTGGCTGAATTAGACTCTATATCGCTGCATGGGGGCACTGATTTAACAAAACCCCTTCCCCTGTTTTATGAGGATTTGTCCTTTGGTTAACTCTGTAACTTTGTTTCTCTAGGGAACAGATAAAGGTAGAATGTCAACTCTGTTACTAGAAAACACTGATTATAGTATCATAGAGATGATCCTAGACTTCATTTTGACTGGGAGAAATACAAAAAAATGGTTGAAGCTATTGGGGACACCAGGCAGGAACACATGCTTTGGGCTTCCCTAAGTATAGTGATCCTTGTGTCCAGATGTTGCCCCCGGAAGCTATGCTTATGCAGATAATACAAGAAATTTTGACTCTTGTGAAACATTTGGCTTCTAAGTAAGGGAAATTCTAGAATTTACCCAATGTAAATCTTACCTTCTTGTATCTGAGATATCACTTGGGAGAAGGTAATTCCCTGTTAGCTGCATAGAATGCTGCAAAAACTACTGCAGAAGAAAAATGCCTGGCACTGCTCTGTTAGACTGATACAGTCCTTTCCTATATCCTTTAAGTAGACTGGTGGTAAATATAGTGTATGGTGGCCTTGTGAGTCTGAAATTTAAGTTGGGCAACCCCTAAAACACACATACACGTATAGTCCTTACACACTGAAATATGTTGTAGATATAGTGTGCTCAGGTTTCCAGCTTTAAATAATTTTTTTTTTTTTTTTTGTAACAGAGTCTTGCTCTTGTCACCCATGTTGGAATGCAATGGCACGATCTTGGTTCACTGCAACCTCCACCTCTCCAGTTCAAGTGATTCTCCTGCCTCAGCCTCCTGAGTAGCTGGGACTACAGGTGCCCACCAATGTGTCTGGCTAATTTTTTTGTATTTTTGGTAGATACGGGTTTTCACCATGTTGGCAAGGCTGGTCTCCAACTCCTGACTTCAGGTGATCCACCCACCTCAGTCTCCCAAAGTCCTAGGATTACAGGCATGAGCCACTGCACCTGGCCAAATATGTCATTTTTACAGACCTAAAATGATGTATCTCATGTGTGTGTGTGTATTCACCAGTAACATACTCAGGGTGAGTGCCTTGTCTTTATAGAATATAAATACAACAATAAAACCAGCCGAGACTGGTTTGCTTCTTGAGATCGCCAAGTATCCACAATTGGATACAATGTCAATAATAAAATATTCTTCCCCACAGGAACAAAACACTCCCACTTTCCTACCTTTGCTACATGCTGATGGCACCAGCGGCCCATTCAGAGTGGCCACTGCCAAAACACTGCTGCAGCGGGGAGGTGCGGCTGGGGCTATACAGTCCATAGAGCAGGCAGGAGCACCCCACACACACACTCCACAGAGCAGGCAGAAGCACACCACACACACACTCCACAGAGCTGGTAGGAGTACCTCCACACACACACACACACACACACACACACACACACACACTCCACAGAGCAGGCAGGAGCCCTGTGTGCTGATGCAGCCATCGAGATTCAGGCCTCTCTGTGCTCTTGGGAACAGGCTTGGAAGTACTTGTTCCCACTGCCTGATCTCTCTCTGTTATTAGCACCTGCTCCAACATCAGAGGCATGGCCAGGGCTGCATGCTCCATTAAGCCAGGGGAGCAGGGGACAAGCGGGAGCCCTGTCCCTTCCAATGTTGCTGGGGGGGAGCTCACAGGTTCAGCTGCAGCCTCCCAAGCCTACTGTGGACCCAGGCATATTGGTATTCCAGGGAGCCCAGGAAGGACACCCTTCCCCTGTAGGCCCAGAAGAGCATGATCCCACAGCCTGGCTTCTCTCCATTCCCCCAGTCATCCACCCACTCCAATCATGGAACAAGGTTGGGGCCAAGCCAGGGGGCTTCTGCAGCCCAATACGGTGGGTACACACTCAAGGGAGAGCTGACATGCCAGTCCCCTACCACCTGTGTCCCCTCTGGAATTTGGGCACTGAGGAGCACAGGAGGGAAGCTAAAGGGGATTAGAGGGCAGCTCGGAACTGGCCTGCAGGTGCCCCTCAGCAAGAACAGCCTGGGTGCCATGGACCACAGTAGAAGGCAGACAGCCTCCTGGGCCATGGATTGTGGCAGGATGCAGACAGGTTCCTAGGCAGAAGCAGGCGGGTCCTGGTGAAGCCCCACCTTCAGGGCTAGGAAGGCCAGAACCTTCAGTAGGGGCTGCCAGACTTGTGAACTCCAGGAGTATCTCATGATGCTTTCTCCTGGGCTCATCCATGGCTGCCCATGGACCAATCAGAACACACTTCCTCTCTCTGAAGACCATAAAATCCTTGGGACTCAGCCAGAGCAGACATCCTGACAACCAGCTGAAGAGAGGAGCTACCCTCTCCAGGGCCTCCTCTCTGCTGAGAGCTGTAGGCATCTCAACGACCAGCTACAGAAAGGAGCTACCCTCTCTCCTGAGAGCTGAACATTCATCAGGATGACCTGCTTGCAGAAAGGAGCCACCCACTCTAGGGCCTCCTCTCTGCTGAGAGCTAAACACTTGACAGGGATGACCTGCCTACAGAGAGGAGGTACTCCTCTGAACGATTCTAATAATCAGTAAAGCTCCTCTTTATCTTGCTCACCCTCCTCCATTTGTCTGAATACCTCACTCTTCCTCGATGTTGGACAACAACTTGGGCAAAGGCATCACTGGCCACAGAGGTTTCAGGCCAGAAAAGCGACACCCCAAAGATTCTGTAACACATGCCATAAGCTGTTTGTCAAGCAGCATCCAACTTTCAAGGAGATTTATGTAAATCTAATGGGAGTTAGGATCCAAGACCCTAGGTAGACTTTACAATTGCCAAATGATTACAAACCAAAAGAACAGTTACTAGTAATTTTATTCTAACAATTTCACTCTTATCTCCTTTCATCAAAGCACTTTCCAAGGAGTCTAAAACCACTACTAAAATACAGTGACTTCCCCTACCACCACAATGACCAACAATACCATAATTTTACAGATGAGGTGAGCCAGGGAGGAGACTAACCAGGGCAGCCAAGGCATTTTTCCATAAAACTTTTTAGGCAAAAAGTAATTGAAAGTATTTTGAGTTTCCACTATATTTTGGCCTATACTTAGCATTTAATGACAAAAACGCAATGAAAATAAATGTACAGATGCCCAGTAATCTAAAAGTTACCTTAAGTAGATACAGATAGCCATAGTGTAAAGGCAAAGTTTTATGAATTTTAATAAGACCTGTTTTCCATCATTAGAGGTCTAATCTACAAACTCCCTTCAATTCTAATGCAGACATAGCAGGAAACTCAAAACAAAGAACATATATTTGCTAGAAGAAAGAGGTCCACTCAAAAACTTTCCAAAGAGAAAGAAAAGCATAGATGCCTGCAATTTAACATATCTTTATGTCTACCCATGCCCCTTTGGACACTTTGCCAGCGAGTAACAGATTTCATCCTCATTATTTTCAAATCCAGGTCGATGTCTTTGAAATTCAGTAGTACTTGGTCTAAATGTTCTCAAGATTCCTTCTTCTTTCAAAGTCAATGGTCTTTTAATTCATTAAAATTGTTGGCTATATATAGAACCTGGTCAAAGAAACACTTAGTATATACATCTCTATTACTTGAAAAACAAATCAGGGTGATGGGGAGGAAGGCAGCAAATCACACTGCCACGTGTGTTCCTATGCAACAATTTTGCATGTTCTTCACATGTACCCCAAAATGTAAAATGCAATAAAATAAATAAATGGGAAAAAAAAATAAATAAAATAAATAAATAAATAAAATAAAATAAAATAAAATAAAAATCAGTCATACCATAGTTCAGTATTTGTTTTTTCTTTTCATTTTAAAATGCCTTCTGTATTGTAACTGTGTCTTATCCAAGCTTAGTCTCCTTGACCATTGATTTTTTTAAAAAGTTATTGAAATATCTTATTCTGCAACTTAATTATGCCTCTGTAAGTGATGTAAGTAGTTTAGAAATTCCCTTTTCCTCCATTTAACTTAATCAAAAGTTACTTCTTCAATAAAGAACCCAAGTGCTATGGTAATCAGCCTTATGAATCAGAGAAGAATTAGGAGAGGAATCCAAGGACTAGAATGTAATCAGCAAAGGACATTAGTCAATAAGTGTTAGGCTAATAGAATTTCTTTAAATCTTGGATAAATTAAGGTAAGACCACATAATTTCAGACACTACAAATAATTCCCTACTGGGATGAAATCTCTTGTAGACAAGATCAGAGATCAATGACAATGAGCTATTTTAAACACAATGCATTCCTCTCTCATTAAATGTTTCTATAAATGCTTTCTCAGCAATGGGATAAATTAGTTTCCACTAGATACTAATTCTACATATAAGTGTGTAAGGTATAACATCTTTTTATTTATAATTTTTAAAATCCAGAAGAATTTTATATTTCTGAGAGAAAATATCTCCTGAACTATTATGCTTTCAGTGTTGTAAGAAATACAAGCAACCAACTCAACTTAAAAACAAAACCAAAAATCTTTGAAATAAGATTATATATAGTGCATAGTCACCAAGAAGAAAGTCGTATTTTAACATTCAGGGGAAATACGTCACAATCACACATTACCAGCAGTACTGAACTGTAACTTACAGCAAAGACTACTTTGCCTGCATATCATAGGACATTTTTGTTATTGTGAGATTGATGGGAAGTGGAAACAGACATGGGAATTATGCTCAGAAAATGATAAAAATCACTGAAGAAAATATAATCTGAATTTGAGAAGAAAGAAAAAATTTAAAGATAAAAATAAATAAGAAAAATAGAGAAAAATGGTGCAGGGAAAAACACTCTGAGCCCTATATCCTGGTGGATACTACGAAACAGAACCAATAACAAATGCTTTGCATTATGAGCAAGATAGCCCATTTGAGTTTATCATTCATTCCTGTACTAATAATGTAAATAAGTCTAGGGTAGTCTGATTTTGGCTTTGGAACTAGATAGAAATGGGTTTCAATTAAGTCTACAACATATACTGTGCATTAGAACATGGCCAATTCATCAATCCCTCTGGGCTTTAGTCATTTTCTAAATTTTAGGAATAATTTTGCCCACAAATTGTCAAGGCAAGATTATGATAGTGTATTTAAAATGTCTATGAAGGAACCTATTTAGATGCATAGGGCTGCCAAACAAATTACCATAAACTGAGTGTCTTAAACAAGAGGAATTTATTCTCTCATAGTTGATGAGGCAAGAAGTCCAAACTCAACGTGTTGGCAAGACTGCATCTCTCTAAAGGCTCTGGGCCTTCTAGCTTATGGTAGCTTTAGGCATTCCTTGCCTTATTGCTGCGTCACTCAAATGTCTGTCTCTGTCTTCAAATGGTTTTCCCCTCTGTGTTTTCTTCTCTTCTGTGACTTATGGTGGCAATTACCATTGAATTTAGGACCCATTTGGATAATCCAGGATGATCTCATCTTATCTCAAAATCCTTAACTTCACTTTATCTGCAATGACTCTATTTCCAAATAAGTTCACATTCATAAATTCTTGGACATGAGCTTTTGGAGGCCTATCATCCAACCTACTATATGACCTAAAACACAAAAATACTCAATAAATGACAGATGTTTCCTTATAAAACATAAAATGCATAAATTTATAGGAAGTTTGAGGAAGATACAGAGGGATGAACAGTGAAGCATAGGACACTGATAGTAAAATCTGTCCTTAGTTGACTAACATCAACATTTTCCTAAGACTGAAGGACTTACATAATTCGTGTAATTTTCTTATATTCACTTAAGTTCACTATTTTACAGAATAGTTCTAGAGACAAAGAGCTATGCCCTACCATTTCTTATTATATATCAAGGCTATAATACAGTGTCCAACATTTAGTGGGAGATCAATAAATATTAATTAAATAAACAAATAGAGAGAAATGCCCGTACGCAAAAGTCTCTCTGTTAGCCAGAAATGGTAGCTAATACCTGTAGTCCCAGTTACTTAGGAGGCCGAGGCAGAGGATCCCTTGAGACCAGGAGTTTAAGACTAGCCTGGGCAACATAGCAAAATCCCGTTTCTAAAAAAAAATAAAAAATAAAATAATTTTTAAATGTCTCACAGCTAACTGAGCCAGAGCTAGGCTTAGAAATCGGTTTTTCTGATTATCATTGCTACTATTGGAGGACTGTTTTTGTGTTTGTTACTTTCCCTTTAATTCAAGCAAATTAAACAGCACATTAGAACTGTACAAAAGTACCTAGAGGAATTTATCCTGCTGTTTGACTTGGAACTACTAGGTGGCCAATTAGTCATTCAGGGAGCCTGATCACTGACAAAGCCATATGGTTCTGATTAGTTACCGTGACTAGATCAAAGAGATTCTCTGCAAGATAATATGAGTACTCAAAATATGTCATGAGCAACCAGAGCTAGGATTATTGCAAAAAGGACCCTATGTGGTAGGATTTGGAGAGCACTGGAAAAGGTTCCTGCCAAAATGTATGTTCCACCCTCTAAAAGTTTCATGGGAGATTATTCTTTAGAGTGTGAAGGCATTGACTTTTTGAAAAATCTCCCATTAAAATGCAAATACTCCCTAAGAGGGAAACATATTTTAAGTTATCTCTTAAGCAATGTAAATGTGTGGAGCACATACTGTGTGTAGAATTGTGCTAGACCTTGTGAAGTCTGTGGAAACAAACAGGATACTGCACTTGCTCTCAAGAAGTCTGTGGCCCAGTGGGATGGACAGTATCTGTACAACTACATCTAATTCAAGGCAGAAAGTCTTATATTCCAAAATAAAGGTGCCTAGAGTGATAGGAACATAGAGGCAGAAGCTATTAATTCTGAATGAAAAGAAAAAGAAGTGAAAATTAGTAGAACTTCAATGGATTTTGAAAAGTAGGCTGGGTTCCAACAAGGAAAAATGGAGGACAGGCCATTAAAAGAGAAGTGGGAAAAGATAATGCTGTCAACAGCCAGAAAATAATAATAAGGAACAGGGAGCAAATGAATACAGGGGTGGGAAGGAAAGCATCAACTCCCATCTTAAGTTTTTAACAAGCTTTCGGTATTTTCTAGGATTGCAGAGAAAGCCCAGAGGGACAAGTAAGTACTGGGATGTGGGGATGGAAGGCACTGAGAAAGTCAAAGATAGCATATTCAGAAGAGAGGACATTTTCCAAAGATCAAGTCCAAAGCTGAATGTCGTGAACTAGAAAGGAATTCCCTGAATTCATTCCTATCCTTTCCCAGACTTCTAGGTTGATCTTAGAAGCCAACCAGTGTATAGGGTCTAGTGGGTGAGCCATCCAGCTGCTTTCAGGCTGCCCAAAGCCATTGTCCTGCAACACAGAGAAGTGTACTTTCATTCAGTGACTTCTTAACCAGGTAGCCCAGAACCCGACTTAGCCTTTACTCTTTGTTCTTATAGCTACCAGTTATTTGGGTAGGAGCTCCTCCAAGCCATTTTCCAGCTCCAATGCTAGTCCTATTTTTAATTTTGTTCCTCTCATTTCTTGCCCCTCTTCATGCTGTTGGCCAAGATCTATCCTCTTTATTCTCCTCAATACTCTTGTGCTGAGTTGATATACAGAATCTGCAGGTAGTTTAGGAGAAATAAGAAGACAGTGATATCAAAAGTCCTTAATAAAAGGCCACCTAGTGGCCCCCAAATAATTACATAGGAAAAAATCTCCACTTAAGTGATTCGATGAGGAAAAAACATTTTTTGCATAACTGGGGAAATTGCTTCTTCAGTGCAATGCATTTTCATGGTTTAATAAGGAATTCATAGCACACCTATTATGGAAGTAGCACTGCAAAGTCTCAGCCTATACCTGTAAGTCCACAATTACATTTTCTAGTGTTTATTTCCTGCTGAGCTGCTTTTGTTCCTTTCAAGAAACATCGCTGATCTATTATGGCTGATACATGTTTCTTATTTTCTTGAGCATGGTCATTTCTAAAGATGACTTTATGCATCTTACATAGGGCTTTTAAAACAATTTATGAATAAAAAGTATTTAACACCCAGTATTTAAATGTCTGGATGTCTGTGGGCAAGGGGGTAATGTCACTTAGATAATTCTTTCTCTATAGGGAAAAAAAAATTTCTATCTTTGAGTTTGAACAAAAGATATGTTTTCAAAATATATATATATTTTTAAGTCTGGCTTTTTCATTGTTATTGTGCAAACTCAAAGATAGAAATTAATGATTTTCCTGAAGATTCATGTTGCCCCTGTTTAAGTAGGGCGTTATTTAGGGCTAGGCACATTTTAGGTCATTGTTATTTTAGATATCATTTGGGCAATATGAGGACATTGATGTAACAGTAAGTTTACTAACCTTTTCTAGTTCCGGAAAACTTAAAATAGTAACATATGAAAGATTACAATTTCTCTAACCTAACTGAAAACCTCATTTCTTTTACTTTAGAAGAGTTTTAGGTAACCAAAAAAGTTCCTTCATCTTTAGAGTCCCTGATCCCTAACACTTTTCTTTCATTAATAACATTTTTTATCCCTATTCTTGTTCAACAATAAAAGTTGGAATTAAGAATAGCTTTTATGTTTTGTTTTCTTTTGTTTCAAGGGGGAAGTAGTTATTAAATGAAACAAAAGAGAACTGCCTGTACCATTAAATTTTAATGTTCTTTTTTAAAGGAGAAAGGAAAAATTAGCTTTTTTCTGGAAAGGAGAATTGAAATATAACAATGCCTACTTAGATGCAGCTTGTAAGAAACTGACATAGAAAAGATCATTTTTTTTTCTTTTCTTTATACCACAGTCTAAATTTTGTTCCTAAAAAATGAAATCCCAAGATGATTTGCCAATAGAAATTTTCTTTCCCGCTATAAGCGTTGGGTCAGGCTTATCCAAATTAATGTTCCTCTAAGGTAATGTAAACAGAAACAGCCACCTCACTGATCTTTCATGATCTCCATCATTTCACAAATCCAGTCACTTGCTCCATTAATGGATGAATGAGCTTTGCCTAATCTACAGGCTTAGCTAGAATAGGCCAAAAGTAATAACGAAATCTATCTGGAGCAACCATTTTGCCCCAGTGTGAGATTATAACTGAGGCTCCTGAATTTTGATGTTTCCTAAGTTAAATAAGTAGTGATGAAAATACTGCAAGATAATGACAAAGGCAATGAAGCAGTCAGGCAATGGCCTGGGCCAAATTTGAGGTAAATATTTATTCATTCCTATTCTCACAGAAAATATGCCTGGTGCCTAAACTCCCTGAGCCATGTGGGCTTGGCTGTCTGAACAAGCCTCTTCTGTCATAAAGTCAGTACTTAACCTGATTACACCTTTAGGTTAATTTCTTTTTAACATGGTTATAGAATAGGCTTTTGGAAAAAGTAGACTATCTATTGGCCACTAATTACAGAAGATGTGCACTGGCAGAGTTAGAAGGAGACAGGGCACAGGAGTTCCAGGACTGGTTTCGCCACATACTGTCTGTGACCTTGGGAAAGAAAATTTAAAAATTTATATGACTACAGTCATTTTGCAGTACTTTATTTACTGCTAATGGTCCAACTTTTGACCCAATTCATTTAACTATTCAGTGTACTTGAAATGATTCTTACAGTGGCTATGAAAATCAAATTGAAAAGACTGTATGAGAAAAAGGGTTTGGTATGTTCATTATTCTGACCATTAACAAACAAAAATCTCACAAGAAAAATAATTTTATCAATCCTGATAACATAGATACTGCTATTTTATGTAACCAATATAGTCCTAAAATTTGTATTTTGAAGACCCATTAGGGAACTCTTTTTAAAGCCAATTATTCTTCTATAGCATGCCAGATTCCATTCTCTCACTCAAGATGTTAAAATGAACATGTGTGGTACACACATACACATTTCATGTCCTTGCTATGTGACTTTGTAGCACCTCCCACTAAAGCAGATAGAGTATATTTCCCCACCCCCACTGACATTTGGGCATGTTTCCAATGGAATGTCAGTGGATGTAACAGGGGCAAAGGCTTAAATATGCATTCATGACTTGGCTTGCCCCCTTGCCTTCCTACAAGTGCAGGAGAACAGAACCTAAAGCACAGCCTGAAATAGAGCCTCTCCAGCTGACCCACAGCCCCTAAAGGAAGAAAAATGAATGTTAGTATTTTAAGCCTCAGTGATTTTAAGGTCATTACACAGGAAGGATGACTAGTAAAAAATGCATGGGCCACATTCTAGAGTTTTTAGAGAACATGTAGAATGTAGAGTTTCCTTGCAGAGTCAGCTGGATCAGAGACTAGAGGAAAGGAAATGGCTGTGAAAAATGAAAGATATCTCTTAGGAGCCTCGTTTATTTCTGTAGATAAGGGGAAGGATTCTTTAGTAAGTTCAAAGCTAAAGCCTACTGTGCTTTTGAAAACTAAGCGTATAAGGTAAAGATCAGCCCTTACTATTTCCCTAATTTAAAGAATAGCACATTGAACCAAATTACATTTCCTTCAATAGTGTCTCCCCCCCATTCTTGCCAAAACTTTGTATATCAAACTCATTAATTTTAACAAATCTGATAAGTGAAAAATCATGTTACTTTCAGTTACTGTTGATTTTCATATGCAATCATCCATTAGAATCCATGGAGATTGGTTTCAAGATTCCCAGAGAATACCAAAATCCACCAAAATATCAAGTCCCCAACATAAAATGGCATCGTATTTCCATATAATCTACGCATATCCTTCTGTATATTTTAAATCATCCATATTCCTTATAGTTCCTAATACAATGCAAATGCTATGTAAATAGTTTTTATTCTGTATTGTTTAGGGGTAATGATCAGAAAAAAATAGTCTGTACATGTTTAGTATAGACACAACCATGCATTTCATTTTTCTTGAATGTTTTCAATCCACAATTGGGTGAATCCACAGATGAAGAACCCATAGATACAGAGAGCTGAATATATTTTATTGAACATTTGTATTTATGTGCTTATCAATTTTCTTTTCATATCATTTCCTGTATATTATATTGAATGCTATAGTTTTGTTCATATCTGCAAAAGTTACATTTTAAAATCTTTTTACCCTTAAACTCAACTGTCAGCAATTTATCCCATAAAAATGCATTTTAAAGAATATAAAAACATCTACAAGTAATTCACTAAAGCATAATTTAAAATAATTCACAAAAAATGTTCTGGGGAGAGGAAAGCCCTAAATTTTCTTTGAAACAGAAATGATTCAATTATCATGCATTCATTAAGTAACATTCTAAGTGGCTATTAAAAACTTGCTCCATATGTACTGGTATGAAACAATATCCAAGATTTTTTGAAGAAAACCCAAGGAAATTTTAAAAGCAATTGCTCAGAAGAATTGGAATAGGAAATCCAGATGGAAGAGGTATCTGGATGGAATATTTTTACTTTATACCATTCTGTACTTTTTATAAGGGAACATGTTATTTTATAACAAATAAAGAAATCTTTTTAGAGTAGGATAAAACATATTCTTCAAAAAATTTTTAGACCTACAGATCCAGACTGGCAAAAGAAGGAAACTAAAACAATACATACAACTAGAAAAATGATTAGCAATTCCATTGTTGAATACCCTTCTTGTTATTTACCTATGTATATTTACCTATGTATAAACATAGGTATTTTTATGCTGCATTGTTTTGCAATCTATGTTTTTCATTTAACAATATAATTTTTCAATATTAATATTCTTTACAATATTATTTTTGACATCTATAAGCCTGCCTCTTGTACTATAACATATTTTGCTAATCATTTTCTTCTGGCATTTATATTTTTTCATGTTTTCACTACAGTAAATAATGCTTTAATAAAATTCATATTGCTATGTCTTTGTATACTTTCCTAATGCTTACCCTTTCAAATATATTATTTGTCATTAACAGCATCATCAAAACTTCATGTCCAACACTAATTATGCCCCTGATATTTTATGCACAAAATTTAGGTAAACGGAATGAATTTTGATGCTCTGTTCACTATAGGAACACAAATTGTGAGGAAAAGAATGATTGGTGCGAACTTGCTAGGACTGTCACCCAAATTCTCCCACAAGAGACTTCAAATCAGGCAAGCAAAGTAATTTTTAAATAGAAGTTCAAAAACATGTTTAAGATTATATATTAGTTGTGATCAAATTTATAACCTAACAAAATTCTGTTTTTGTGAGCTTCACATATATTTTATAGAACAGCTCAAACTATACAAGAATACCATTATTTAACCATTTTGGACCTGTGAAAATGAAAATTTAGTATACAATCTAATGTTCTATACTTTTTTCTAAGACAGAATAAAAGTCATCTATTAAATATTTATGATGATAGCCAGTTGTTCCAGATATTATCAAATATTTTGGGTCATGGGTATGATTTATGGGTTACTGGGACCTAGATAAGAAATATGATTTCTGTCTTTAATATTACATATGGGAAAATGTTTTACAGTATTGATTTCTAGGAACACATTCAGCACTATCAGCATTTCTAGAATTTATAAAAAGAAAATTATAAAAATTGGGGTGTTTTCCTGATTTGGTGAAACTGTATAAAATTTGAGAATTATTAGACAAAAGATATTCAGAATCCTTTATAAAATGTGACTGAATAGGAATTTTAGGATCAGTATAGATTTAGTAATAGGAATACTATATTTTATCTATGACTTTTTTTTTTTTTTTTACCACATAGGAACAAATAGATAAAATACTGAAATATTTATCTTAATTGGGCATTCTGTGTTTCTTTCACCAGAATTCTCAGATAGACAACAAGCTTTTCCCTTTGGGCCTTACTTACTCATTTTGATAGAAAAGCATATTTAACTGCTATCTCTGGAATATTCTTTAGTTTTTTATTTTTTAAAAAAAATCTATCCTTTATCTGCACATCACAGTTACCAAGATAAAGAGATAGCTCCTTAAGTACTAATTCAAAGAGTGGAATAAAATGAATGAATGCTGAAAAGGGGACCACAAATCAATGACACTTGGGTTCTCAAAGCATCATCACCCTATAGAGACAGAGTTCTTGATTTTGCCTAAGTGCCAGTTGGGCTGGTAAAGTCAAAGAAAAATTGAAACAAATCTCTATGCAAACTGTTTCATTTGGGAGTGCATATAAAAACAGAGTCACTTCAGGGCATACATACAGAATGGGGTGGTCTTTGGCATGTTTGAAGAACAAAGAAATGGTTGGAAGTTTTATTAGAAAGGGACATGTTACATATTCTTTTGAAAGGAAGCTCACTGGTACTAGTGAAGTTTCGGGGACCTGACTCTCTTTGATTAGTGAATGACAGTGGTAGGTAAAATTAGTCTTAAAAGTCACAGCACGAAATTAGTCTGTATCAGCAGCCACTAGATAAAACTGATCTTAAGGTTACAGCAGACCATTTCAGCAGCTAAGCTTGTGGATCATTCCTAGAGCAAATGCTATGTGTGCTAGACTGTTCTCTCCCCTGACCCTTCAACTCTGATTTAGTTGGGTATGACAACAATAGCCCAGTTTGTATAATTTCACACTTCCCCATTTTGATCAAAATCTTTCTCTCAAAGTGTCACTGATTAAACATTCAGAGGTTAGGTGTAATTGGCCCTCACTGCTGGGTCAGAGACTGTCCAAATTGTCTCTGTCCTACTTTTTCGGGGAAAGTATGAGAGTTCATGTTGGGGACCTGGACCACACTTAGCAACAAAGAGGCCAAAAGGAAAAACTTTCTCATTGCAGCTTTGCCTAGAGTTCAACATTGAGTTTTATTGTATTAGTCCCCTAGGCATTAGCAATCATCTCAAGACACTGGGCTAACATTATCTTGTTAGGAGTGCTGGCTTTACAAAGATTAGTCAAGCAAAAAAAAAAAAAAAATCTTAACTATGAAAATGCCAAAAATCATTATGACAATACAATAAATCCAGTTTGAATAATAAACCTAGATGATGAATCTAAATTTTAAGACAACCAACTGAACAGATCAAAAAGTTCAGATGTATCTGGTGAGACTTGTTGGAGCCAGCTAGCTTGGGTTTTCTTTTATCTTGTATAATTGTGTTTTTACTTTCCCAGAGGAGTTTATACGTGCATAGCAAGTAGTGTTAGCAATTGTACAACTACCACCTTGTCAGTTAATAAGTAATCCAGAGCAATCCTGTTATCCAATGCCACTGTAGCAAGAGATTCTATGAAAGTTTATTGAGCTACAACAGCCTTAGCTGTGGAATTAGCTATAGACTCAAGTTTTAAGGCTAAATTTCTGACCCGTTTTTAAGTGGTTAACTTCAATCCAACAGAAAATGTTTCCAAACAGCTGAGGCCTATCCTGCTGGATTTAGGTCTCCCAGTACAGTATATCTTTTAATGGTGTTAAGTGAAAAGGTGCCAACCACTGTTCAGATTTATTTTGAATTTATATTGAATCCAGAAATATCCTAAACCCCATTGGCATTTTATTTTCCATTTGCTGAGATATGATGCTGCCCATGCTTATGGCTAACTGTTAAATCCCCTCTAAATAAAAATGTATTCTGATGGAACATAACAGATAATTCTATGTGGATTACCTTGTGTATTAATTGCTACTCATAGGGAGAGGTCAGCAGTATTTCTCCAAGGTTCTGTTATTGAATTATTACATTGTTTCAGGTTGTCAGTAATTAGAAAACCAGGATCATGAATGTTTTTGTAATCTGTCAAATTGTTTATCCCTTGAATCTAAATACCATACCTTTTCTTTCACAATCTTAGTCTAGTAACAAAGGTTGTTTTGTAGACTGTAGGTACTATTACGGTGAAGCAAAGAATCCAAATATCTAGGTCCAAAAATTTGACTTTGTACAAAGGACTGGATACAAAATTTGAACCACAGTTACATTGGAAACGTTAACAAAATGTGTTATGGAGGAGACTAAAGGTTTACTTATATCATGACAGATCAAGGTTTTAGGTAACAAATCTAACAGTCAGTAATGGTTCCTCCTTGCAACAGATAGGAAAGTGCAAATTAGAGCATTATCTTTCCAAGAAAATAAAGGCATATAAGAAGAGACCAAAAACAAAAGGGAAAGAATACAGTGACCTGGTCTGGGAATCTTGAAATAACAATCTACAGTAGACCTCATCTACTTCAATTCCAGGTAAATTTTAGTCTTAAATCACTTCTTGTTGGAGAGTTGGTTCAGTAAGTAGGAGGGATCATTTTTAAATGAGAGATGTAGATCCAGGAGTAAATGTCTTTGAATCTGATAGCACAGGGAATGGTGAAATGAATATAGGCCCTTCCAATGAGGCTTGAGAGAGAGAACCCTTATGTAGGTACTTTTTTTAGCAGACAACGTCACCAGGTTACAGATCATGGTGTGTTAGGTCTTTGTCTTCCAGGAGGGTACGTGGGATGATTGTTCTACCAAAGTATGATTTCTATCTGTCATTTTAATAATGCCTTTACAATACTGGAGTATAACTCTTTGCTGTCAACTGAGAGTCAAAATAGAGGGAGTGAAGTATATAAGAGAGTGCCTGTGATTATTTCCAAAGGTAAAAGTTTCTGAACTCCAAAGGGAGTGGCTCTAAAAATAATATCAAAGAAAAAACTCTAAACCAAGAAAGGTATATGGTTTCCATAAATTTGGCCAACTGTATTTTAATCGTTCCATTTGTTTGCTTTATGGAGCCAGAAGACAGGATGGTAGGCACCATGGAAATGCTATAAAATTGGCCAAACTGAACATAGCTGCTTTATTAAATGGCCGGTAAAGTGGGGTCCCCAGTCATTGTGAAGTTCAAGGGGCATTTCCAATGTGGGAACAATTTTCTCTAGAAGAATTTAGGCCACTGCTTCAATAGTATTAATGTTGAGCACCACTATTTCTTCGAGAGTCTCCTTTTCCAGATATAAATCTCTACAAGAAATTATTAGAATCACTCCTAAGCAGCTTACTGCCCTATCTGTTCACCCCCACCACAAGATCCCACACAGTTGTTATTCTCTTTATTTATACAACCACCCCTGGCTGGGCACAGTGGCTCATGCCTGCAATCCCAGCCCTTTGGGAGGCCAAGGCAGGTGGATTATCTGAGGTCATGAGTTATGAGACCAGCCTAGCCAACATGGTGAAACCCCTTCTCTACTAAAAATACAAACATTAGCTGGGTATGGTGATGCTCACCTATAATCTCAGCTACTCGGGAGGCTGAGGCAGGAAAATTGCTTGAGCCCGGGAGACACAGGTTGCAGTGAGCTGAGATCATACCACTGCACACCAGCCAAGCTAACAGAGTGAGACTCTGTCTCCAAATAATAATAATAATAATAATAATAAATACTCTTATA
This sequence comes from Sapajus apella, assembly GCF_009761245.1. Classification (NCBI taxonomy): domain Eukaryota; kingdom Metazoa; phylum Chordata; class Mammalia; order Primates; family Cebidae; genus Sapajus; species Sapajus apella. The sequence continues at coordinate 7,692,748 of NW_022436984.1, read as the reverse complement.
AAACTGTTTCAGCTCCTTTGAGGGCTCATTTTAAGTGATAATAATGTCAGGAAGTGAGAGAATTTTTTAGTCAGTGGAAATACTTAGACTGTCTGATCCAAGGTCATTACTTTGTCCTTTTCTTTAGTAACTGTCAGTGATTCAGCCTTCTTGGATTGCCTAAGATAATAATAACTTGAAAACTGATTTCTGCATTACCAGGTCATTTTCCCAGTCTTGTGGAATTTTTAAAAGAAAATGAAAAAGACACAGGGAACTTTGTGTTACAATTGTATAATCTTTAGCTATTTAAACTTTGGTTGTTAACAAGGTGTCTTAATGGACAGCTCTTTTGAAATACATCTTACGGAGATTTCTACATTATTTATCAGCAGGTTATTTATTTTAAAAGCCCACAGTCATAATTCAAGTAGCCTCTCTGGGAATGTAAGGAATTGGAAAGTTGTATCAATGCTAAACTAAAACTGTTCAATTTGTCAAACAAAAAAATTTCAAGCATATTCAAAAGAATCAATAAAACTTAAAGTAGTAGAATTCTGGAGCTTAAAAGAGCCTAGGCTGGGTGTGGTGGGTCTCACCTGTAATCCCAGCACTTTGGGAGGCTGAGGCCAGTGGATCATCTGAGGTCAGGAGTTCAAGACCAGCCTGGCCAAAGTGGTGAAACCCCATCTCTACTAAAACAACAAAATTAGCCAGGCATGGTGGTGAGCACCTGTAATCCCAGCTACTTGGTAGGCTGAGGCAGGAGAATCCCTTGAACCCAGGAGCAGAGGTTGCAGTGAGCAGAGATCACACCATTGCACTCCAGCCTGGGTGACAAGAGCGAAACTCCATTTGAAAAAAAGCTTTAATTCATCTTAGGGAAGGAAAAATGTAAAAGCACTTAGTAAACTGTAAATTACCATACAAATCTGTAAAATGTGTATTGTCCTCATCTAAGTAAAGCCCCTCGTTTTATTAGTAATAGAACAGAGAGATGAAGAGATTAAAAAGATTCTTCAAAAGCTTTGCAATGCTTTTGAAAAATCATTAGGACTATCAACAACCACCCTTCAGCGAGTTCTCACTACCTTTAATCCACAATTACTGATCGAGCCTCAGCAGTATTTTCTAGTCATTCTTGTTTGATTTAACAGCCACATATATCACTAAACTAGCCTAGAAACTATAAGAGAGTGCATGTAACAAGCATTTTTCAAATTCCCCATGACTGCATATTTTCTCATAAAAGAGATGAAACAGAATACTTGAGGATACTCTATTTTTCTTAATTTGGCTAGCCAAATACTTTTAGGCTCTAATATTTTCTTTTCTTTTACAGTTGATCACATTTAGCTATGTCTACCCAAGATCAACCTCTCACCCCACAAAGTATCAAGAGAAGTTGAACAAAGATAGAAAAGACAAAACAATTTTATCTTAAGAGCTCAACAAAAGATGATGTTCGGATAATAAATAAAATTATTACAATACTCCCTGGAGGAATAGTTTTCAAATGTATTTACAATGCATCTTTTTCTTTTGGTTTTTTTTTGTTTGTTTTTTGTTTTGTTTGTTTTTGTATAGATGAGGTCTCACTTTGTTGCTCAGACTGGTCTCAAACTCCTGGCCTCAGGGGATCCTCCCAGCTTGGTCTCCCAAAGTGCTGGGATTACAGGCTTGAGCCATTATACCCCAGCCTATTATATGATATTTTTATTTATTCACAACTAATGCATTTAGTCACATCCAACAAGTTGTTTTTCTATCTCCCTAAAGTTCTAATTAAAGAACTCCTGCTATTTTTATAGGGAGACCATTGCAGACAAGATCCTCATTTCTAGAATGCAGAAAGCAGCAGCGCTCTTAATAGAATATTTATTGTTCACTGCTTCTACAATGCTAATTTTTGTTTGTGTATTCTATATACTAATTAGTATAGTCCTGTACACTGAGTCTTCAATAATAGCTCAGTGACAGCAGAAGAAAGATAGTTAGTAACTGTTGCTGTGGGTTTAGCCTGTCAGAATGCTTAGCATTGTACAGTCTTAATTTGTAAAGACTGAAACTCTGGCAGCACACACACAAAAAGATAAAATGGAAGCAAGCAGAAAGAGTCAAATTAATCGGCTATATCTACCTTATTTTTACATAGTTTTTGTACCTATAGCATTGATTAGAGTTCTCCCCTCCGCCCTCCAAAAATGTCATTATAAACTAAGGTTAGGTAAAAAACTGAAAAAGTGTCATATGAAAAGAAAACATAAAAAGAACAAACGAACAAAAAAAAAACCTGGCTGCGCTATCTCTTCAACTGCTCCTGCTGGACTTTCTCTCCTTGGACCCCAGCTATCCAACAAATTGATCCCTGACATTTTTGAGCACCAGCACTGCATGGCTGATGCATGCTCACAGAAAGCTATGATTTTTATCACCCACAAACGAGAAGAGCAAAGTAACATTCATTTAGTTCCTCTCCTATGCTTTTACATACACATCTAATGGAATCTTCCAATTAGTCAATTAATCAATACATCTTTGCAAAGGATCATATTCTACACATTTGCTCTGCACTAGGGATGCTATGGTGAAGAGAGAGACATACCACCATCTGATTACAATTTGAGTTTCTCCCAGCTGTTAAGTATGAGGTAGGAAATTAGTCAAATGCAAGTATTTGGTTTTTAAATCCTGCTCTTTCTACTATATCACTCTGGGGATTTCTAGGCATTTCAACTCATTCTGGGTTATAGAGCCCCAAAAGACCTATGTCCCGAAATAAAGCTTAAGAATCAAAGACAGAAATAAGAATATTATTTTTAAAGTAGTTCTTATTACGCTTTAGGAATCTTGCTGCAAGAAAGTAGAATTATTCAAATGGGTCCTATGTCAGTTGCCATGATCCAAAGAGCAGTGGGTAAGGAGTTTTTTAAGAAGGCCCTAGGAAATCTATGAGATAAAGCAGAAGGCATCACATCTTATAGGCTGAGAAACATGCCTAGTGTTGACTGTGAAGAGAGACCTATTTCTCTAAGTCTTCAACAAATGTCATGAGCCCAAAGGACTGTCTAATGTCAAATTATTTGAAATGGCAACATTCTCCTTACATTTTTATTTATTTTTTTCTTTCACAAAGTAGTCATATAAGAAGTAAGTCAGCAATAAGTTAATAACAAGTGTTGTACCAGGTCAGTCTATACCTTGATAAAAATTGCTGTAATATGACATAGTCTTGGTCCAAGTGACTGAAACTAGGTGATTGCCAAGTGTAATTTGCTGAATCGCACTTCAGAAAATCAGGGTACTTCTTCATGAGCACAAAATCACTAGTGATATTCCTATCTGACAAAAAGATGTATGGGGCTTGTCCCTGTGAAAAGCATGAGGTAAAGTTTCATAGAAGAGGAGCCTCCATACTTAGCTTTGGCGGTGAAGTTAGGATCCTCCTCCTGGTGCCTGTTCCTTCCTTCAACTCATTTCAGTCTCACAACCAGCCGCATGTGAAGGTTCCTTTTCAGGCTAAATGCTAACACATTTATCAATGTGATGCGGCAGAGACCTGCTTTCCTGGCTACTTTACATGTTCTTTCACTTATTATGAAACATGAAAGCTTTACTATTTACTAAGTTTATGTATTAGGGTTCTCCAGAAGGAGAGAATTTATAGGATATATGTATAAACGAAGTTTATTAAGGAAAATTGAGTCACACAATCACAGGGTGAAGTCCCACGATAGGCTACCTGCAAGCTTAGGAAGAAGGCAGTAGTAGCTCAGTCTGAGTCCAAAAGCCTGAAAAGTAGGGAAGCCAACAGTGTAGCCTTCAGTCTGTGGACAAAGGCTTGACAGCCCCCAGCAAAACACTGGTGTAAGTCCAAGAGTCCAAAGGCCAAAGAACCTGGAATCTGGTGTTCAAGGAAGTATCCAGCATGGCAGAAAGATGAAAGCAAGAAGACTCAGCAAGCCAACTGTTATGGTTTGGCTGTGTCCCCACCCAAATTTCACCTTTAATTATAATAATCCCCACGTGTCAAAGGTGGGGCCAGGTGGAGATAAATGAATCATGGGACAGCTTCCCCAATACTGTTCTCGTGGTAGTGAATAAGTCTCACAAGATCTGATGGTTTTACAAATGGGAGTTTCCCTGAACAAGCCCTCTTGGCTGTCACCATGTGAGATGTGACTTTGCTCCTCCCTCACTTTCCACCATGATTGTGAGGCCTCCCCAGCTATGTGGAACTGTGGGTCAATTAAACCTCTTTTCTTTATTAAACAGTCTCAGGTATGGCTTTATTAGCAGTGTGAGAAATAATACACCAACTTATCCTGCCTTCTTCTATCTGATTTTTCTAGCTGCACTGGCAGCCAACTGGATGGTGTGCAACCTGGAGGGTGGGTCTTCTCTCCCAGTCCACTGACTCAATGTTAAACTCCTCTGGCAACAACCTCACAGACACACTCAGAAACAATACTTTCCCAGCTATCTAGTCATTCTTCAATCTAATCAAGTTGACACTTAATATTAACCATCACACTTGCCAATCACAATTTTTACCTTTGTTATAAAACCCTTAAGAAAAATCACTGCCTACTGAAACGAGATATTTCTTATTTTCAAAGCAAATGGTTTCTGTAGGTGGCAAGATGGCCCAATGGATATTATTCTCTCGCTTATCAGTAGGCCACCTCCTCTGGGGAAAAACCATTTATCATAAGGATTATTTTCTAATACTACTCAGCTTAAAACTAATGCCTTCTAACCTATGAGCTGAGGCAATATTTTGGAGGGGCAGAGCAGGTTAGAGCAAAGCAAGAATTACCTAACAGGCATATAGTTTCCTCAGCCCCAAATGCATTATCACGGAAAGTAGCAATTTTACTTAAGCATGATCCAATTTCAAAACATAGACAAGGTGAAGAGTATGGGCAACAAGATGCTGGTGTGATGACATTTTGTCCACAGGAAAAAATAGGTCCTTCTCAAAGGCATTGAATCCAAGCAGTGGAAGAAAAACCTCTCCCCTACCCCAGAGTTCTTCTTGTGACTGATCCTATATGCTACATGATTCTATGTGCTTGTGTGATTGACATGCCAGAAAGGAGGTTTTCCTTTGAGTTGCTGCTGGCCTGCTGATAGAACTGAATACAAAACAAACTAGAAAAATTCCTACAGAACTCAACAGAATTTCCTCACCAGCAACAGAGCTTCCTCAAATAATCAGTCCCAATTTCCTGTATCTTTTCCAGGATTCAGGAAAAGTAGCAACTTGATTTGGCCACAGACCATCAAGCAAGATCTGATTGACCTCGACTGGTTCAGATCCTACCTATGAAGGGTTAGTTGATAGGTCCTTAGGGACATATCTGAACTAAGGCCATTATTTAGAGCCCCTTTCAGTTATAAACTAAAATACCTTCAGTAAACTACCCGACAAATGGCTGAGTTAAAAATTATCTCAGAATGTCTTGAAACTCCCTTTAATACAAGACCCATTAAATAAAATAGTTAAGGATTCATGTCTGGATTGTCCTTTAATAAAGTTTCATTATTTTCTCATATTTATAAGGACCACAGTTACAGTGAAGGCTGACAGCTCTGGAGTTTTAACAAACTACCACTCAAGTCCTAAAGAAAATGAGGACTTCAGAGTCCTTTCCCCAGTCTCAGAGTGAATTATGAATCGGCTGACCTACACGAGTACAGCCTTCAACTTAAAAAAAAAAAATTAAAGAGGCAGAAGAACTTGGGAATAAATCAGCCTTCCCCTGAGGGCACAGGACAGAGATGAAAACTCTGACTTCTTAGAGTTCTCCCAGTGTGACAACTAGGACGAGAAGGCTGAAAAGAACAAAGGCTACCCGAGGTAATACAAATGTCTGCTCTGAATTTAAGGCTGTCACACCACAAAGCAAAGCTGAGATTTGAGAGTGATCTGGCATGATTTTTGTCATCACAAATGTTCTGACTTGCCAAGAAGCCCTACGGAGCAATTGTTTTTAACCAGGGTGTGTATCAGAGTCACCTTTGGATCTTTCTTTAAAAGCTATTTCCTGCCTCTGTACTGCTGAAGGATCAGTGAGTCTGGAGTGAATCCTGTGTAATTTTTCAGAGTTCCTTAGAGAATTGAGAACCACTGGTGGGGAGGCTGATTAATTTCCAGGAGGATGGTGCTTCTCAAACTTAAGTGTGCTTGTAAATAATTCCACCACACACTCGACCTTAAGATCTTGTTAAAATGCAGATTCTGAATCTGCGTCTGGGATGGGCCGGAGTGTCTACAATTCTAACGAGCTCTCCCATGATAACCATGCTGCTGGTGTGGGAACCACACTCTATCTGGCAAGTCAGCAGGCTTTAAACCCCAACTTCAGAAGGCTGCCTTCAGGAGAATGGGCATGGGGTGGAGGCTGGGAGCCCAGTGTTCCTGGTTCATGTGTGGTTTGTGGATCAACCACCCAAAAAATCACCTGAGATATTTACTAAAAATTAAGATACCAGGGCCTCATCCTCAGACAGATCCAGTAAGAGTCAGTTAAACAAGCTCCCTAGGTAATTTTTTTTTCATACATACCAAAATTTGAGAACCTCTAAAAGTTAAAGAATTATCAGCAATAGACAAGTAAAGGAATTATGAGTCCCACAACCATTCAATGAATTATAAATTAAAACTCATTATTAATTTAACACATTTTGGTCTCCCGTATTTCCTAGTTAAAATTGTGGAATGTAAGAATTTGAAAACAATGGAATCACCTTGATCCATGATTTTTAAGTATGTACAAAAGAACAAATAACACCTTAAATATGATTAACTTCTCATTTTGACTATATGACTATACTCTCATTGCTGTGGACTAAATATTTATGTCCCCCCAGAATTCATGTGGTGAAGCCCTTATCCCCAGTGCAATAGTATTTGGAAATAAAGCTTTTTGGGGATAATTAGGTCCTAAGAGTACATAACTCATAATAGGATTAGTGCCCTTATAAGAAGAGACACAAGAGAGATGATCTGTCTCTGTGTCATGTGAGGATACAACAAGAAGGCAGCCATTTGCAAACCAGGAAGGGGGATCCCATCAGGACACAAATCAGATCACACCTTGGTCTTGAACTTCCCAGCCTCCAGAACCATGAGAAATAAATGTTTGTGGTGTAAGCCACTTGATCTATGTTTTTTGGGCTTCAACTAAGACACTCATTCATGAAACTATTTCCAGAACTTAGACTTCGGGGTCACTTATGATAAACTCTAATCTGTTTTCCCAGCTGCTTTTCCATTAACACCACCCCCTCCTACATATCTTCTTTGTCTTCCTTGCATACTCTCTGTATTCTTTTCCCTGCGAGAGAAAAATCACTTATAAATTTTTTCCAGAAAATACTGCTCTGTGCCTGATATTCTAAAGTCCAAGTCCTTCATTATTATCTCTGACACCAAAATATGAACCCACAAAATGGATGAAGCAAAAAGATTTTCTTCTCCAAGTATTGATCAGAGCAAATGCCATTTTCCTACATACGGGAAAGTAGAGAAAATATACATCTGTGAAAAGTTGAATGGATAAAGAATTTTAAATTAAGCCTGTAGCCTGGCATTACAAAATGAAAACCTGGAAATTTTTAGTGTAGTTGAATAATTCAGGCTTTAAAATATTTTCTTGTCCCATATACAAGCTGGAACTTTTAGAAGAGTCATATGTACATGAAATTTTGTTGTTTTAAATGTACTAAATATAATTAGAGATAATTAAGTTTGCAAAATGTACTGTTTAGAGTGCTTTTCATATAAATGACTATTACAAATCTGGAAAATATTTTTAGCAGACCATTCCTCATAAATTAATGTGAAAAAGCTACAGTACTATATCATGTGCACCTCTTAATCCTACTTTCTTTTCAGTCAGGCTTCCTGTGTTCAAATTTCTTCTGTGATAATAGCAGAGACTGTTGTAATCAATGATCATGGATCAGAGAAGAGTAGGTCCATTCTACCACGAAGCACAGCATGGTTACCGTTCGAGTTTGCCAAGCGGCTGTAACAAATTACCACAAACTTGGTGGCATAAAGTAACACAAACTTAATTTCTTATAGTTCTGGAAATCAGAAGTCCAAAATGAGTCTTACCCACTAGCAGTGTTGGCAGACCTGCATTCCTTCTGCTCTGACAGTTTCCTTGCCTTTTCTTGCCTTTTCTAGGTTTAGAGGCCTTTTCTAGGTTAAGAACCTAGAGCTTTAGAGGCAACCTCCCATTCCTTAGCTTGTGGCTTCATGCTCCATCTTAAACTATATCACTCCAACTCTGCTTCTCTCATCACATCTTCTGTCTCTCCTCTCTGCTTTCATCAGCAGATCATTTTCTTTTACTTTGACTCTGTCTTCTTCTAATAAGGTCCTTTGTGATTATATTACCTCAATAATCCAGGACTGACTACCCATCTCAAGATGCTTAACTTTGTAACATCTGCAGAGTCCTTTTTGCTATATAAGGTAACACATTCACGTGTCTTTGTGGAAAGAGGCATTATTGCACCTACCACAATTAAAAAGGCAAGGACTGAGGAATGAAGAATTTCAGTACTGAGAGGATAACAGTTAGTGAAAAAGAACAGATGCTCCAGCACTCTACTGCTATTAACCAGATCTGATGGTTTTTGTTTTTCTTTGCCTTCTAAATTATTTAATGAGATACTTTGAAACTGGAGGGAAAATAATATATTATTATAAAAACACACACCCAGCAAATTTTAGTCTTAAAAAGGGGAACTTCTAGAAGCAGAGGGAAGTTCAGATGGTGTAGTCCCAACTCAAGCATTCATGGATTCTTTGGGAAATAATCTTATGAGGACTGCTACCAGCACAACACAATTCTTAGAAAGTGTTACTCACCCTTTAATAATCTGATTCAAGCATGGAAAACTTCTCCCTTAAGATCCCTTAGAGCACCTTGGTCAAACTTAGAACATTAACAGTTGATTTTATTAACTGTTTATGGATAATAAAAAAACAAAAAAACATTGAAATGTCTACATAATCTGCATACTCTGGTTTAGATCTGCTTTGATCTCTGAAGTTCATATCAGAGGTATAATTTTGCCCTCTCTTATATATTGTCTAATAGGTTGTAGGCCAAATCATGGCATCACTCAAGGGTTCACATCTGGACTTTCGCTCTTCTCAGAGCATAAATCTCCAGGCAATGAAGCTGGTTGCCCAGCATCCCTGTCAAAGGAAGGGAGTTTAAGTTTTCTGCCTAAAGCCATGCCTTCACAAGATGACTGACACATAGAACTGTCATTCTTAGCTTTGCTACCTTCTATCTACAGTGGCCCTTCTACAACTAGCATGCACATACTCACCTCCATTAAGGTTTTAGTTTTACAAGCCTACATCAAGGTCAAGGATTTAATCTTATTCAGGTTTAGCTATGAAAGGATAATCAGGATTTCAGTGCAAAACAGATGACAGGAGTTTAAAGACGTCTCTAAAGAGAATAGGCACATATTTAGTCTACTCTTGGTGATTCCTTCTTCTCTTCTTTGTTTCCTTGGAGAAGTGTCAAAAGGTCCTTCAAAATATGAAATGCTGAGGTGAAACTTCCTGTCTCTCTCCAACTATGTATATAATCATTGGAGATGGAGGAACTCACTGGAATTGATAAGGGTCTGATATTCAAAAGGACAAATTTCCCTAATGCAGTAGATTGCTGCCATGGTTTTATACTCGAATCACCTGTGAGCTTTAATAAATACTACTCACCACCCAAGCTTCTGTTATAATTGGTCTGAGTTGCACCTAATGGGATTTTGAGAGCTTTCTAAATCATTCTCATATGCAACCAAGGCTGGGAGCTACTAACCTAGAGCAGAATTTCTCAAACTTTGCACTATGGACATTTTAAACTGGGTAACTGTTCATTGTAGAAAGTTGTCCAGTGTACTATAGGATATGCAGCAGTATCCCTGCCCTCTACCCAGCAGATGAATGTATCATCATCTCTGAGTATTGACAATAAAAAATGCCTCCTGAGGGGTAAAATTACCTCCAGTTTAGAACCACTTCCCTAGAGTGAAGAAGCTATTTTTCAGTGTGGTTCAAACTCTTCAGTTTTGATTCTTGTGAGTTAAAATGCAGCCAATGAGCAACAAGTAGGGGGCAAGAGCACCATGGTGACATTAAATGTCTACATTTCAATCTAGGCTCTACAACTGGCCAGTTAGGTAAATTGCTTAATTTCTCTGTGTCAGTTGTGAAATCAGGCTAATAAGAGCACATATATTGTAGAATTGTTGTGGAAATTATATGAGTTTATACCTAGTAAGACCTTTAAAGAATGCCACCTATCATATAGTAAATGCTTATTAATTGGTAGCTTCTATTATTATTGTCTCTGCTATGCTACGTATTCATCAAAAAGAGCTGAGACTTGCTCTAGGTTCTGTCAGTGATTGAACAGCATAGGGCATGTCCTGGTGGGTGAATTAAAATCCAGGCCTGCTTTGTCTGATAGCCCAGATGGTGGGAACTTTTGGCCAATTGATTCCCTGGCCAGTAAAATAAAATAGATTTGCCTCTAATTGACTATCAGTTTCTTGAGTCTAGAGAAAAAGCAATGGCTCTTGCACTCTGCTTACAACTTCCTCAAGTACACATGTATGCATACGCACACATGTGTGCATACACAAACACAAAATGCTTCCAAAGTATCATATTTCTTTCTATTACTATGGCTTATGAACATTGTTAACTGACTCATATATTTATTCTAAATATATTGAACATTTACTCACTGTTAAGGAGGTACATAGTGCTAATCTAATCTCATGGCACTTTTTTCCTGTGGAAATTGAAATTAATGATTTTACAAAATAACTGAAATATACCTCAGCACAGTAGTTAAATATCTATTGAATAACATGTGGTCATTATTGTTATTAATCATATGCATGTAAATCTCCATTTTTCTCAATGACTTTTCAGTTTTAATGTCCAAGATATACTTATGTTCACATTCTAAACAGTGAATAACTTAAGTATACAGTTATTTGGCTATAGTAAATTCCATGCTTAAAATCACAATTCTGTACAAAATTTCACTTGCATGGAAGAAATAAGTTCAAGACATCCACTGTATGATGGCGTGGCATAATAGTTAATAATAATGTATATATTTGAAAATTGCTGAGAGAGTAGATTTTAAGTGTTCTCACCACAAAAAATATGAGGCAACACATGTGTTAATTAGCTCAATTCAGCCATTCCACAATGGATACATACTTCAAAATATGTTGTACAACATACATATATACAACTTTTGTCAATAATTTTTAAAATCATAATTCTGAATTTATATTTAGATTGAACATGTTATCTAAATTTTTAATTTTTTCAAGTTTTGAAAACATTCATTCAGTAAATATTTGTAAAATTTATTTGTTTGGGCTAGGTTCACTTTTACTCTAGACTTTTTTTTTTTTTTTGAGACGGAGTTTCGCTCTCATCACCCATCCTGGTGTAATGGCGTGATCTCAGCTCACTGCTACCTCCACCTTCCGGGTTCAAGGGACTCTCCTGCCTCAGCCTCCCAAGTAGCTGGGATTACAGGTACCCACCACCACGCCAGGCTAATTTTTGTATTTTTAGTAGAGACAGGGTTTCATCACATTGGCTAGGCTGGTCTCAAACACCTGACCTCAGTTGATCCACTCGCCTTGGCCTCCCAAAGTGCTGGGATTACAGGCATGAGTCACCACACTGGGTCTTACCCTCTCTAATCTTATTCAATCTGAAATAAATCTAAAGTCCTAAAAACAGGTAACTTCCTTTCGATCAAACCATTCTGAATGTTTCCCTTGTCACCTCCTTCAACCTGCTGTCAGATTTGTGAGGGAGCAAATCCCTGTCTCATTCTCATTTAAATTCTCATAAGATTAACAGATGTGAAAATGCTTTATAACTGTAGTGAATTCAATATATGTCTTAGATAACAATTCTTCATGAATCTCTCATGTTTCTCTGTGTCCAGGAATTGACAGGTATTTCATGATAGTGAAAATAAATGTTTCCCTCCCTAGAATATTTCAGGAAAATAAAGACCTATCTTTCCCTTCTCTGGGCGTGTGTGTGTGTGTGTGTGTGTGTGTGCATGAGTGTGCATGCACATGTATGTATGTCCCCAGAGGGGAGAATGAGCAGGTTTGCTAGAGATGCCCCTACATGATTGAGAGTTTCTTGGGCTCACCATTCTCAGCTGTGACATAGATCCACTGTGTGTGCAGTATTCACTCAGGCCTGCCTCTGTCTCACTCCTATGCAACTTGGGAAGGGGGGAACTGAACTTTTAGAATAAAGGCAAAATAAAGACATTCTTAGACAAACAAAAACAAAAAATTTATCATCAGAAGACCCTCGTTATCTGAAATTCCTCAGGTATATTTCGGACCAAAAAAATAATCACCGATGAAATTCAGAAGTAGAAGAAAAATAATCAACAATAACAATGAAGAATAAGTGTGTAGATCTAAACAAACATTGACTGCATAAATCAACAACCAAAACAACAGCCTCAACAAATGCAACAATAATTATCCACTGGCAGCAATGATACATGGAAAATTAAAACACTGAACAACAACGACACATAAACAGTAAGGGTAAAGATCAGACTTAACAAATACTTGAAGATGCTTGTATAATTCTGGAGGAAAAGAAAAATATTAGCTAACTCTCGACTTTCACAAATATGCATGTTAAAATAGCTAGAGTAATCACTAAAAGAATAAGATGGATCGTACACTTTCTAACAAACAGATGGGAAAGACTAGATAAAAACAACAGGAAGCCTCAATCCACCAAGTAATGACAAAAAGGGAGAGGTAAACAAGAAATATAACGCATCATACCCACACGAAGAAGATGGCTGGGTGCAGTGGCTCAGGCCTGTAATCCCAGATCTTTGGGAGGCCAAGGGGGGCAGATCACTTGAGGTCAGGAGTTCAAGACCAACCTTGGCCAACATGGTGAAACTCCATCTCTACTAAAAAATACAAATATTAGTTGGGCGTGGTGGTGCACACCTGTAGTCCCAGCTACTCAGGAGGCTGAGCCAAAAGAATTGCTTCAACCTGGGAGGTGGAAGTTGCAGTAAGCCAAGCTTTTGCCACTGCACTGTAGCCTGGGCAACAGAGTGAGACTCCATCTCAAAAACAAAAACAAACCAAAAAAGATGCGTAATGAAGACCTCAATTAAATCAGAATTTATTATCAAAAGCTCATTTTTTAACTAAAGTCAAAGAAGATTTTCAGAGAGTGTATTTATTCAGGTAAAGAATAAAAAATTATTCAAACAAATGCTTAATTATAGATGTGCATAATCATATATGACTCAATTTATACACTAAAAAAGTGGCCAGGCACAGTGGCTCATGGCTGTAATTCCAGCACTTTGGGAGGCCAAGGTGAGCAGATGAGAAGGTCAGGGGTTTCAGACCAGTCTTGCCAACATGGTGAAACCTGTCTCTACTAAAAATACAAAAAATTACCTGGGTGTGGTGGTATGTGCCTGTAATTCCAGCTGCTCAGGAGGCTGAGGCAGAAGAATTGCATGAACCTGGGAGGTGGAGGTTGCAGTGAGCTGAGATGGCACCATTGCACTCCAGCCCGGTTGACAGTGCAAGACTCTATCTCAAAAAAAAAAAAAAAAGCATGTGAAAGCTCTCAAGGTATTCCTACAAACAACTAAAACCAAAAGAGAAACATTTTTCTCTCATAATTTCTGAATGTTTCCAGGGAAATATTTGCCTGAATCAATATAGATGACTGCTTATGAATGTACAGAATTTGACCCGATTCAAGAGCTAACATAACCCTGAGATCAAGCAGACCTCTTTGATTTTGCCTTATTTCAAATAATCCTTAAGGGGAACAGTACATAATTGACCTAAAGAATGTTTCTCAGCCTCCTCCAATTCCCAATCAGACACTTGAACAAGTATTTTGGGGACAAAGTGAATCTCTGCTCTGGCACTTCTTTTCAGGGGCTGGCCAGTCTATTCCACTGTGAGCAAAAAAGAAGCTGGAAGTTTAAAATGATGATGATTTCTGTACACTCCAAGTTAAAAACAGTAGTTATATTTTCCAAATTGGAAGGAGATTTACTCTTTGTTCTTAAAGAAGGCAACAAATTCCCTCCTGGCCTACAATAATAGCTACTGTGCTGTTTGAAATTTGCAAATAACAATATATGTGCCATACCTATGATGCTTAAACTTTTCTTTGTGTAAGAACTTTATACAATGTCCATTCATCATGCAGCTCTCTGATCCCCAGTTCCAGAATCTCTGATGAGGAAAGACCATGTGTGTGAGTCAATGCAGACCATTCAAGGTGCTTATCACCTGGAGCTTATTAGATATGTGGAGTATCGGCTCCATCCCAGACCTTCTGAATCAGCATCTGGGTTTTACCAACATTATCAAATGATTCAAAAACATATTGAAGACTAAGAAGCAATAAATTAGGCATGTCTCCGTGAGTTCCTGTTGTAGTTTAAGTTTGAATGAGAAAGAATTTTTATAGTCTTAACAGCTTTCAGAAGTTAATTTCTTGGTAGAATAAGCAGTTTAAACTAAAACGTTATATATTTTAAAACAGGATTAAAGCCATTTATTTTTACTATAAATGACACAGTGTCCTGACTTCAGTGAAATGGTAAGTTAGGAGCTTAATAGCAATAGGTTTGGTTGTTAGGTAAGACTTGGAAAATAGAGGATTAAACAAGATGGAAGTTTATTTATCTCTCAAACAAAAGTAATTCACATATGCATTGAGCAGAGTTGGTATTTTGGCTTCACACTGCCATGAAGAACACTGGCTCTTATCTGTCTGCCTCACCAGAATAGTGATTGTATCTTTAGCTATGAAGTCCAAGTTCCAGTCCTTAGGCAGAAGAAAAAGAGTAAAGACAAAGGGGTTGCCCCTCTTTATTTAGAGGGTGTTTCTTGAAAACTCATACAACACTTTTGCTTATGTATGAGTGCTGCTTACATATGCCTAAAATCTATCCACAAGGAATGTTAGGTACTGGAAGCCTTTTGTAAACATACTGCCTGTACCCCCAACATATCAGCATTCTATTAATTAAAGAAAATGAAAGAATAGATGTTGGGGAAGACCACTGGCAGTTTCTCACCCAGGACCCACTTGAGAGTCCAAGAAGGTCTACAGATAGCCCCCAATTCAAAACATCTATGTAAAACATCCTATATTTATAAGTGACCTGGCTCTATCATTTTGGGACAAATGTAATATGAAGATGAAATGGAATGGAAGAAACTATGCAATAAAACAGAAAAAAATGAGAACACTCTAATAAGGTCACTGAATGACTCAGCTCTTCAGGGCACATTTCATACCAAGGCACTTTCTGGAAATCTGCAGAGCACAGCTTGCATGCTTAAGAGTAGTCCTAACTTAGAGCCCTGCCTATAAGCTCATCTGTGCAAACTTTGTCCCTTTTATGCCCTGATGTTTTGTTTTTCGGTGGGTTTTTTTCTTTGCATTTTTTTAGCAACAGGGTTTAACATTCCCCAATTAGTAATCCAAGCATCATCTTTTTAAAATATTAATAGCTGCAGAATGGTTATGGGCAATCAGTCATTCACTAGTGTGAATGGTTTAATTACATTAATTTTCCAATGGCTGACAAAGATCAGCTGCTTTGTGGGAAAGAGACTATAGTTTGGGGCCAGAGGAGGTCAGTAAATCATTTTAGAGGCCCAAACCTTTGTTCTTCCTGCTGTTAAAATGCTGCACATGTGTGGCCTGA
This sequence comes from Sapajus apella, assembly GCF_009761245.1. NCBI lineage: Eukaryota > Metazoa > Chordata > Mammalia > Primates > Cebidae > Sapajus > Sapajus apella. Next base: position 7,676,942 of record NW_022436984.1, on the reverse strand, counting down.
AGTCATTAGAGGAAAGGAGGTGAGGGACCTAAGGGTATTGAAGAGGAGTACAGAAAGAAAGGTAAATTGATGGAAAATTAAAACTTTACTATTTAAAAATTTTTTCGAAAATCATCAGAGTACCAGGAATTGGTAAGAAAAAATATCTATTTTCTTTTCAGCACTATATTATTCCTTGACATCAAGGAAGGCCACATAGTATACTCAGATTGGTGTTATAAGCATGTAATTTGGCTACATTGTGGGTTCAATATCATTTGAAGGGTAACTTAGGGATTAGCTATCATGTAATAGATGTGTTTGATAGAAAATGTATAGCGTTCCCAACAATCGAAGAGGAAAGAAAATTTTGCTTCATATTCTCTTCATAAACCAGGGATTGCCTATATCCAGCACATTTCTAACCCAGTATATTACTGCTATTGCTCTTGTCACTGTTGTTGAGGAACTCTTTATAAACACAATTGTCTGTAGGAGAACATATATCAAACAGAAAAAGGAGAAGGTAGTTCTGGATGAATCACAACCCAGCAGCTCAACCAGCTGATTTCCTTTAAGCATGAGCGAAAGAAAAGGAATACGATTAAATCCCATACAAAGGTGTGTGAGTTTTTTTAATCAATAAAGAGCAGAATCTAATAAAAGCTCTAATAATTCTAAAAAAGTGAAAGGATTTATAGTAAAGTAATAGAAACTCTTAAATAATAGCATGAAACAGAAGTAGAAACACATGGAAATGGGGTGAGTAGAAAATGGGAAGTATGAAAAGATAGAGTGACAAAATTTAAGAAAGACCATTAAAAAAGAAAACCATTTTAGAAATGAAAACTAAACTTGAAGTCACTCCAAAGCAAATCAATATGAAGAATAATTCCCTAAGAAAAATAGAAAGTGAAAGGAAAAAATGTTTTAACATCAAAGAGAAACACTGAAAAAGATCTAAACTATTCTTGAGAAATATAAAGCTACAGAAGATAAGAAAAAGGATTGGATATTGTATTAGAGTCCCCAGAGAAAACCAAAGCAAAGGCAGAGAACAAATACTAAGACTATCAATCAAGAAAACTTCCATGAAGTTTAAAGATATACAAATAAGAAGACTTGAAACTTCACATGGAAAAGGTATACCACATACATTGGAAAATCATCACATCACAGCCATGGCATATTCTGGTAATATAGTCATACTTTAAATAAAAGGAAAAAATGTCTAGCACTCCTACTTCCAAGTCACTTCTATGAAAATCAGGTTGTCATCACATATTTCAGCATCGTATCAGAAAACAAAATAAGGCCACACAAATAAGAAAAGAAAATGCGAACTAGTATATCATCTAGCCATACATAACTCCAAGTAAAAAGGGCAGGATTATTAATTTACCAAGTAAGTAAACCACCACAGCAACAAATCCCCCAAAAAGACAAAGCAGTATTTCTCTCAAGAAAGTTTCAGATAACCAGAATGACTAGAAAAAAACTGGCAAAATTTCTGGTAGTGGATGTTAACTATATATTTACCTATAGAATTAAGATTAAATGATGGTTATAGTGGAAAACTAAAGTTTATGATGGCTACACTTTGACAGTATAATAAAACAGGGAGAGAGAAACAGGAACATACATGAAAAGAGAAGGAACTCACTTACTGCCTTCTGCAATAAAGTTTTCTGCATAAATTGCCTTCTGGTAGTAAAGGATATTTCAAATACAGGCATACCTTGGAGATATTGCAGGTTTGGTTCCAGACCACTGCAATAAAGTATACATCTAAATAAAATGAGACACATGGATTTTTTGTCTCTCAGTGCATATAAAAGCTACATTTACATCATGTTTTAATCTGTGGGCAATACCATTACAAATAAAAAAGCAATGAATATAGTTTAATTAAAAACAATTTATTGCTAAAAATAATAATCATCTGAGCCAGTTGTAATTTATTTTTTGGTGGTAAGTCTTGACTTGATGTTGATGGCTGCTGACTGATTAGGGTAGTGCTTGTTGAAGGGTGGGGTGACTGTGGAAATTTCTTTAAAAAAGCAACAATGAAGTTTGCCACATCAATTGACTCTTCCTTTCATGAAAGATTTCTGTCATATGCAATGCTATTTGATAATATGTTACCCACAGAACTCCTTTCAAAATTGGAGTCAATCCTCTCAAACCCTGCCACTGTTTGATCTACTAAATTGATTGAAACATTCTAAATCCTTTGTTTTCATTTCAGCAATGTTCACAGCATCTTCAGCAGGAAAAGATTCCATCTCAAGAAATTACTTTACTCATCCATTAAGAAACAACTTCTCATCCCTTCAACTCTGATCATGAGATTGCAGCAATTCAGTCACAGCTTTTCTTTTGCTATTTCCATCACAACTGCATCGACTTCTTCCACTAAAGCCTTGAACCCCTCTAAATCAACCAAGAAGACTGGAATCAACTTTTTCCAAACTCCTGTTAATGTCATATGTTCTTAATGGCATCTACAATGGTGAATCCTCTCCAGAAACTTTTCGACCTACTTTGCCCAAAATGATTATCTATGGGAGGTATACCCTTAAGAAGTGTATTTTTTAAATAATAAAACTTAAAAGTTGAGATTACTCCTTGATCCATGGGCTTCAGAATGCATGTTGTGTTAGTAAGCAAGAAAACATTAATCTTTTTATACCCCTCCATCAGAGCTCTTGGGTGAACAGGTGCATTGTCAATGAGTGGTAATATTTTGAAAGGAAACTTTTTTTTTTCTGAGCAGTAGTTCTCAATAGCGGATTTAAAATACTGCCACAAACCATGATGTAAACAGATGGTGCTGTCATCCAGGCTTTGCTGTTCCATTTATAGATCACAGCTAGAGTAGATTTAGCATAATTCTTAAGGGCCCGAAGACTTTCACAATGGTAAATGAGTACTGTCTTCAACTTAATGCCACCAACTGCATTAGCCCCTAACAAGAGTCAGCCTGTACTTTGAAGTTTGAGGTCACTGATTCCTTCTAGCTTTGAAAGTCTTTGATGGCATCTTCTTCCAATAGAAATCTATTTAATCTATTAATACATTGAAAAATCTACTCTGTATTATAGCCATCTTCATCAGATCTCTGCTAGATCTGATGGATAACTTGCTACATGCAGCTTCTACATTGGCAGTTGCTGCTATACATCTCACTTTTATGTTATGGAGATGGCTTCTTTCCTTAAGTCTCATAAGCCAACATCTGCTAGCTTTAATTTTTCTTCTGCAGCTTCCTCACCTTTCTCAATCTTCACAGAATTGAAGAGAGGGCCTTGCTTTTGATTAGGCTTTGGCTTAAGGGAATGTTGTGGCTGGTTTGATCTTCTATCCAGACCACTCAAATTTTCTCCATATCAGCAAAAAGGCTGTTTTGCTTTCTCATTATTTATGTGTAGCACTTTAAACTTTTACTGTGCCTTCACAACTTGGTTAATTGTTTAGCACAAGAGGCCTAGCTTTGGGCCTATCTCAGCTTTTTGGACATACCTTTATCACTAAGCTTAATCATTTTTAGCTTTTTATTTAAAATAAGAGACATATGACTCTTCCTGTCACATGAACATTTTGAGACCACTGTAGGGTTATTAACTGGCCTAATGTCAATGTTGTTTTCTCTTAAGGAATAGGGAGGCCCTAGGAGAAGGAGAGAAATAAGGGAATGGCTGGTTGGTGAAGCAGCCCGAACACACACATTTATTAAGTTCACCTTCTATATGAGCAAGGTTTGTGGCACCCCAAAACAAATACAATAGTAACATCAAAGATCACTGACCACAGATTACCATAACAGATAGAATAATAATAATAAAAAGTTTGAAATATTGGAAAAATTATGAAAAATGTGACACAGCGACATAAAGTGAACACATGCTGTTAGAAAAAGGTGCTAATACACTTGATTGGTGCATTGTTGCCACAAACCTTCAATCTGTAAAAAACACAATATCTGGGAAGCACAAAAAGTGAAGTGCAATCAAAGGAGGTGTGCCTGTAGATGCTGGGAGAAGGGGAGAAGAACAGAAAGAAGTCACTACTAGCAAATTTCAAAAATTCTGGCAGGAGTGAACAAATAAAAAATAGCCAGAGAGAAGAGGAAAGAGAGAGAGAACACAAGTAAATAAAATAGAATACACAATGAAAGGGTACGTATATTTAACAATTACAAAAACCAATATTATAGAACCAGCGGTCAAACATACAGATCATATCAGTAAATACAAATGAGATTAATTTATAAAAGGAAAAATATTCAGATTGACAAACAAATCAATCATGCTTTTGGTAATAGTGATTGTACTGTTAATTACAAGCAGCTGTGTGTATGGTGAGGGATATTCTGATTCCTATGGTTTCATCATACATTACCTCAAAATTTGAGGTTTTAAAATATGATGACATTGATAAAGGGCTTATATTTGGATACAAACAACTCAAAAATCAGTAATAAGGAAACAATCCAATCTTAATTAATGTGCACTAGATTTTAACAGATATGACACCACAAAAGATATACAAATGACAAATAGCACAGGAAGATATGTTCTTCTTTAGACATTACGGAAATGCATATTAAAGCCAACACCAGACACCAAATAGAATGCCTAAAATTAAAAAACAACTGAACATACAAGTGTTGGTGATGCTGTGGATTACCTAGAATTCTTAAACATTCCTTGTAGCAATATAAAATATTGATAAACAGTTTTGAAAACAGTATGGTAGCTCCCAAAATGCTAAGCACACACATGTCATATAGTCTAGCCATTTCACTCCTAGTTACCCCAAAAAAATGAAAACAGATGTTCAGACAAATACCTGCACATGAACACACATACCAACATTATTTGTTGAAAAAAAACATTCTAGGGGCAATCTGAATGCTCATCAAGAGATGAGTCAGTAAACAAATTATGGTATAGCCACACAGTGGAATACTATTCAACAATAAGAAGGAATGAACTATTGATAACCCTATAACACAGATGAATCTCAAAATAGTAACGCTGAAGGAAAGCAGCTAGGCCAAAAGGGGTACAGAATGTATGATTAAATTAATATAAGATTCTAGAAAACGCAACTAATGTATAATAACAGCCAATCAATGGCTGCCTGGAGACAAAGGAGGGTGAGAGCCAGAGAGGGGCAACAAGTAAGGATTACACAGAATACAAAGGAGCAGGAGGAAACTCTTGAACTGATATGTTGTTTCATTATCTTGTTTGCCCTCATGTGTTCACAGTGTATGTACAAGTTAAAACTTATTGAATTATGTGCTTTAAATTCCATGTTTTTTATGTCAATTACACCTCAATAAAGCTATTTAATTAAAAAGGTAAGAGAAAGGGCTATACTTAAAAGCAACAAAGCATGGGTAATTTAACACCAATGAAATGACATTAATTTTGCTCTTGAAAAAATATTTAAGCAGCTCTTAGTGGGAATGCCTTATTTCTACCCCAGTCCATTACAACTGAGGACATGGAATCATCTAAAATTTTCCTTACTCACAACTCTGGTGGTTGACCCTGTCTGTCAGCTGAGACCATAGATGGGACTATTGGCCAGAAGGCCTACAAGTGACCTCTCTTGAACCTGGACTTCCTTAAAGCATGTGACTCTTTCCAAGGGTGAGCATTCTAAGAGAAAGTCCAAAAGAAGCTGAATTGCCTCCTGCCTACCATGCAGAAGTCATACACTTTTGTTTTTGTTTCTTTTTATTCATTGAGGAAAACACAAAGGGGTATCCAATTTCAAGCGAAAGAAAATCAACTCCATATTCTGAAGCAGAAGCAACAAGATTCCGGATGCACATAGGACTGGAAACAGTTTTGTGACAATTTTTAGAAAATTCAATGTGCCATATGGGACAAATAAATGAGTCCTTATATTATTGTAATTAGGAACTAAAATTTTTGGCATGAAGGAAAGAAGATTCAGATGTAAAAGTAATAAAGAAAAACACTACATTCTTGAGTTCTAAAATATGTTTCTGTTTTCCAAAAAACTATAAAAGTCCCATAACATAGGAGAAAACCTAGTTGGCCTTGGGTTTAGCAATGACATTTTAGACACAATACCAAAGGCAAGATCTATCAAAGAAATAACTAGTAAGCTGGACTTCATTAAAATTAAAAACTTCTCTTCAGCAAAAGATACTGTCAAAGAATGAAAAGATAGGCCACAGGTTGGGAGAAAATATTTGTAAAAAACATACAAAGACATATTTAATAAAAGACTTATTCAAAATTTAAAGAACTCTTAAAACTCAACAATAAGAAAACAACTTGATTAAAAATGGGCTAAAGACCTTAGCAGACATCTCACCAAAGAAGATATACAGATAACAAAGAAGCATATGAAAAGATCCTCCACGTCATAGGTCATCTGGGAAATGCAAATTAAAACAACAAAGATATACCAATACACAACTATTAAAATGGTCAACATCCAGAAACAGCAACTCCACATGCTAACAAGAATGTGGAACAATAGAAACTCATTCATTGCTGGTTGGAATGCAAAATAGTATAGCCCCTTTGGAAGAGCAGTTTCTTACAAAACTAAATATATTCTTACCATAGAATTTAGCAATCGAGCTCCTTAGTACTTAATGAAAGGAGTTGAAAACATGTCTACCTACACAAGTGATTATAGCAGTTTGATTTATAATTGTCAAAACTTGGAAGCAACCAAGATGTCTTCAGTAGGTGAATAAACTGTTAATATATCCAGACAATAAAGTATTATGCAACACTAAAATGAAAAGAGTTATCAAGCCATGAAAAGACATACAGGAACCTTAAATGCACATTACTAAGTAAAAAAAAAAGCCAATCTGAAAAGACTACCTACTGTAGGATTCCAACTACAGGACATATTGGAAAAGGCAAAACAATAGAGCCAATTAAGACTGGTGGTTGACAGGGTTTGAGTGGGACGACGGATACATAGGCAGAACACAGGATTTTTAGGACAATAAAACTACTCTGTAAAATACTATAATGGTGGATATTGTCATCATACATTTGTCCAAACCCACTGAATATATGCCAAAAGTGAACCCTAATGTAAACTATGGACTTTGGGTGATAATTATGTGTAAAGGTAGGTTTATAAATTGTAACAAATGGACCACTCTGGTGGATAATGTTGATAACAAGAGAGGTTGTGCATGTGTAGGGGAAGGAGGTACATGGGAAATCGCTGTATCTTCTCAATATTACTGTGAACTGCTCTAATATGAGCAATCTAGTAACAATGAGCATGTCAATCAATCAGATCTGTGTCTTTCACTACATTTCCTTATAAAAGGAACTAGGGGTTCTCAGAGAAATGGCTGTTTTAGGAATGTTTAAGATGAGCTTTCATACCAGAAAGCAAGAATGCTGTCAGTGACTAAGGATTGTGTCCAAGAGGCTCAGAAAAGAAAATGAAGAGGATACTCTGGCCATTGTTGGGACAATTTAAGCATAAAAAGAAAAATATTTGCAAGTATTAAAATACATCAAATATTTAAAAATTCATGTATTCATAATACCAAAATTTGAACCTCCTGGGAAGAAAGTAGTATATGGGCTCATTTGAAAACTAGCAAATAAGGGAAAAGAATCAAGGAGTTTTCCTTTCTTTACTGTACAAACTGTATCTCACGGTAATTAGATACTTGATGACAGAAAACTTCATTAGAGAATGAATTATTCCGCCTAGTAAGTAAAAGGAATAATTGAATTAAAATAGTACCATTTTGTAAACTAATTTAAAAATGGGTCTGGGCATTGATCATCAGAGGTTGTTAATATCTCAAAAAGAGAAACAACCAGAAATGTTTTGCCTAATGATGGGTGTGCCCAGTAATACTTATGAAACATTCTTTCCAAAGTGATCCCATTTAAATTCTACGACGCTTTTAGTTCTATCAACTTACAGGAAATAAAGAGAACAGAAGAGCTCATTAAATGATGTAACAGAAATTCAGTTATTCCTAACCCTTTGGAAAACTGCATATAAATGACCCATTCTCTTTTTTGTAAGAAAAAAAAAGGAGATGGAGACGTAGACTATAGATTTTAAAAGATGTAAGAGACACATTAACCAATCTCAATAAATATACCTTCTTTGAATTCTTATTTGAGCCAACAAACTATAAATATATGGAACAATCTGGAAAGTGTGAACATTGTCAGGATATTTTATTATACAAAAGAAGTAAGTTAAACTTTTGGTGTTTTATTGGTATTACAAGTTTTCATTAGTGTGGATATATGTACAGTTAAAATCCCCTTCTTTTAACTATACATATATTTAAGAAGGGGATTCTTTTAACTATACATATATCCACAGTAAGATATTTTTCAGATGAAGTCATATCTAGGACTTCTAACCAAATAGCCCAAAGGAAGGGGTAGTGAGAGTGGGGTTGGCTATATATGAAACAAGTCTAGCAATGCATCAGTCATTGCTGATGCTAAGCAATGGCTACACCATCCTGTAGATTATTTTATTTTTCCACTTCCTTATGTATGTTAAAGGTATTCCAAAATAAAAAATATAAAAACAACTAATGAAGTAAATAATTATACCCTCACTCCATTGCCAGATAGTCTAATTGTTCTGTTAACATACCGCTGTTGGTTCTTTTTTAAGATTGCCAAGCAATTCTAATGAGTAGCAATGAACGAGAATAATCTCATTGAGCCACATGCATAGACAGATATACTCATATCTCATCAAAGCATGGGAGGAAACCATATTGCCTGTTACCTTGGTGACTGATTGATTTCAGAAGCCACAAATCATAAGAGAAATGAGTAGAGCTTGAATGTTTATGAGTACAGTACATACACCAATATGAATACGGTAAACATTCCTGCTTAATGGGAAGACTTGCCAAGTGCAATGAACTGTTTTCTTTAGGGTTTCACTTTTGTGCTTGGCTGAGCTGGTTGAAGTAGAATGAATTACAAGGGAAATAAGGCTCAGTCATTCAATGACAAGGTGACTGAGGCATTTTCCTGGAGAAAGCATGCAACAAGCCTGTATCTGGGGCATTCTGGTTGTAAATAATCCAACTAAAGAAATCTTCATTACTTTCCATAGTATAGTAATTGGTAACACACATGTGCTATCTTAAAGTCCATCTTGATTAAATGCCTGTATGATAGTTGAAATTGAGTAACATTTGAGATTTGAAACCACATCATATCTCATACTCATGGAAAAAATAAGCACATCCTGTTTTTCTTACTGTGCAATTGTAATACATATTAATACTCCTCTCCCTACTAACTCAAACAAATAAAACCCTGAACCTCAACAAACTGCCTTTTATTAACATCTATTATTCAAAATCACTCCAGCAGGTTATAGCACAAGAACAGTTTTTCAAAAAAAAAAAAAAAGGCCTAAAATATAATACTGAAAAGACAGTCCTCAAAATATAGACTACCATTGTACACTGGAGTCCTCAGTAAACTAGCTATCAGTTTTTCTCCCCCTAAGAAATTATTTATCTAAATTGTTCTGCTTACAGTACATCTCAGGGAAATAAAATATTTAAAGTATTTATCAACTATTGCTGATACATTTCAGAGATTGGTTAAGTACTTACTTTTTCTTTAAGGAGAAAATTCAGGAAGGCAAAATTTTAATCAAAATTTCACAAGGCAGCACATAGCCAGCCAGGATCCAAATGATGAAGTCAGAACATTAACAGGGCCTGGGAACAGTTTCTTTTTAGGAGCTGGTGGTGGTCATCTCATTCCAAAAGGCAGATGGTATTCAGATCTGACATCCAGCTCAAGTAACACTCATCATTCTCAACCTCAGTGCCCCTAATTAATAAAAGTATTGATGTGTCCCTGCCCAACCTACAATATTCAAAGCTTCACTTGAAGACTTGAACAAGCTCTTAATTTTTCCCCAAGAACTTCTACAGAGCCCTTTCTTGAAAGCTATGTTTTCATATAGAAAGCGAAAATATGCTGTCAGTAATTTTGGTTATAGGGGTTCTGTACGTGAGAGTGCACGTTAAATACTGCCAAGGGCCCAGATCTTGTATATGATAGGCTAGTTGATTGCCTGTAGACATTATTTTACTCTCTTCAACACCAGCATCTGGATTTGCAAAACAGAAGTCAGATTGCCTCTCTTACAGGAACAGCTAAACATTAAGAAGAGATGTTGTGCAGTGTCCCACTTGTAACAAGTGCTCAATCAGTGTTGATTCTCCCAATTCACCCACCCCAATGAGAAGAACTGTGTGAGAACAAACAAATACAACCTTGTTATTAAATGCCTTGCTAATCTATCTAGCATTCCTCAAAAGTGTATTTTGGCAACATTATTTTCTTTGATTTTAATTAGATGTTCACAGAGCCACTGAGGAGGGAAAAAAGTAGTGCCCATGGTCAAGTTAACTGAGGAATACCTGTTTTTATGAATGCTTAGAGTTTTTTAATTGCTAATTTAAATTGTGCTTCTTTGGTGGGGTGTAGGGGCAGTGCAAAGCATGCTACCTTTCCCAACATCTATGCAATAGAAACTGATATGCTTTGGATCTGTGTCCCCACCAAATCTCATGTCAAATTGTAATTCCCCACTGTTAGAGGTGGGATCCTGGTAGGAGGTGATTGGATCATAGGGGTGCAGTTCTCAGGAATGGTTTAGCACCACTCGCTTGTTGGTACTATACAGCAATAGAGTTCTCATGAGATCTGGTTGTTTAAAAGTGTTAGTACCCCCTACCACCCCCAGTCCCGCTCCTGCTGTGTAAGATACCTGCTCCTGCTTTGCCTTCTGCCATGAGTAAAACTCCCTCAGGTCTCTCCAGAAGCAGATACTGCCATGCTTCCTGTACACCCTGTGGAACCATGAGCCAATTAAACCTCTTTTCTTTATAAACTACCAAGTCACAGGTATTTCTTTATAGCAGTTTGAGAATAAACTAATACAGAAAATTGGTATTAGGAATGGGGTATTGCTAAAAAGCTACATGAAAATATGGAAATGGCTTTGGAACTGGGCAATGTGCAGAGGCTGGAAGGCTGTGGAGGACTCAAAAGAAGACAGAAAAATGAGAGAAAGTTTGGAACCACCTACAGACTTGCTAAATGAATTTGACCAAAATCCTAATAGTGTTATTAACAATGAAGTCCAGGCTGAGGAAGTCTAGATGGAAATAAGGATCTTATTGAGAACTAGAGTAAAGTTCACTTTTGCAATGCTTTAGCAAAGAGACTGGCTGTATTGTGCCCCAATAGGAATCTGTGGAACTCAACTTGAGAATGATGATTTAGGGTATCTGGTGGAAGAAATTTCTAAGCAGCAAAGCATTCAGGATGTGACCTGGCTGTTTCTAACAACCTATATTTACATGCATGAGCAAAAAAAAAAAAAAAAGCTGAAATTGACTTTTACTTAAAGGGGAAGTAGTGCATAAAAGTTTGGAAAATTTGTAGCTTGGCAATGTGGTAGAAAAGAAAGCCCATTTCCAGGGAAGGAATTCAAGTCTGTTGCAGAAATTTGCATAAATAAGAAGGAGCCAAGACAATGGGGAAAATGCCCCAAAGGCATTTCCGATATCTTTGTGGCAACCCCTCTCATCATAGGCCCAGAGGCCTAGGAGGGAAAAATAATTTCATGGGCCAGGCCTGGGGCCTTTTGCCCCATATAGCCTGGGGAAACTGCTTCCTGTGTCCCAGCCACTCCAGATCCAGCCATGACTGAAAGAAGCACAGATATAGCTAAGACTGCTGCTTCAGAGACTGCAAACCACAAATCTAGGTGGCTTCCATGTGGTGTTAAGCCTGTGGGTGCACAGAATGCAAGAGTCGAGGATCGGGAGCCTCTGCCTAGATTTCAAAGGATATATGGAAAAGCCTATATATACTGGCAGAAGCCTGCTGCAGGGGCAGAGCCCTCATGGAGAACCTCCACCAGGCTAGTGTACAGGGGAAATGTAGGATTCAAGTCTCCATATAAAGTCCCCACCAGGGCACTGCCTAGTGGAGATATGAGAAGGCAGCCACCATCCTCCAGCCCCCAGAATGGTAGCTCCACTGGCAGTTTGCAAAATGTGTATGCTAAAGTCATGGGCTTTCAATGCCAGGCCTTGAGAGCAGCCATGGGGTTGAACCCCGTGAAGCTACAGGGACAGAGCTGCCCAAGGCAATGGGAGCCCACCCCTTGCAAGAGATTTCCCTGGATGTGGGACATGGAGTCAAAAGAGATTATTTTGAAGCTTTAATGACTGCCCTGCTGGGTTTCAGACTTGCATGGGGAATATAGCTCCTTTCTTTTGGCCAATGTCTCCCTTTTGGAATAAGAGTAATTTACTCAATGCCTGTATCTCCATTGTATCTTTTTTTGGGGGAGGGGACAGAGTCTTGCTCTGTCACCAGGCTGATCTTGGCTCATGGCATCCTCTGCCTCTCTGGTTCAAGTGATTCTCCTGCCTCAGTCTCCTGAGTAACTGAAATTACAACCCCGTGCCACCACGCCCTGTATTTTTAGTAGAGACAGGATTTCACCATATTGGCCAGGATGGTGTCAATCTCTTGACCTTGTGATTTACCTGCTTTGGCCTCCCAAAATTTATCCTGGAAGTAACTAACTTATTTTATATTTATACAGACTCATAGGTGAAAGGGACTAGCCTTGTCTCTGAGGAAACTTGGGAGTTTGAACTAATGCTAGAATATGTTAAGATTTTGAAAGACTGTTGGGAAGGCATGATTATATTTTGCAATGTGAAAAGGACATGAGATATGAAAGGGTCAGCGGCAGAATGATATGGTTTGAATATGTGCCCCCACCAAATCTCATGTTGAATTATAATCTTCAGTGTTGGAGGTGGGGCCTGGTGGGAGGTTACTGGATCATGGGGGTGGAGTTCTCATGAATGGCTTAGCACCATCCTCCCTTGGTGCTGTATAGTAATAGAGTTCTCATGAGATCTGGTTGTTTAAAAGTATTAGTACCCCTGCCACCCCGAGTCCTGCTCCTGCCATGTAAGATGCCTGATCCTGCTTTGCCTTCTACCATGAGTAAAACTCCCTGAGGCCTCCCCAGCAGTAGATGCCACCATGCTTCCTGCACAGCCTGTGGAACCATGAGCCGATCAAACCTCTCTTCTTTATAAATTAACCAGTCTCATGTATTTCTTTATAGAGGTGTAAGAATGAACTAATACAGAAAACTTCTTGTCAGAAACACCTATTAATACCCCAAGGAACTAATAATATTTTTTGGAAAACAATGTGGCAAGACCAAATGAGTCTTGGGAACTGTGGGTAATTATTGCTGTCTCAAAAGATATTAATGATTTTCTCATATTGTTTCTATGCATGGGATTACTCATAAGCACCATGGGAATGAAAGACCTTCAACAATTCACTGCAGAGCTATTGGGAAATTTTACTTTATTTAGCCTCTGGAAGACAAAAAGCAAGTTGTTCACTCTTGTGAACAATACAGTGAATAATTACAGTAGCTGCTATTGACAAATGAGCATGAGTTCTAAAGACACTGGGGTCGCTTTAGTCAGAAATATAATTACCTAGACAAAAGGGATTTGATGTTTTTATACTTTTAATAGACAGTTTAAAGCAGGTTTGGGAGAGCTCAAAGTCATGGAAATTCTAATTGTGTATGTGCTGGTTCAGATACATATAAGTAACCATACTGAAAAAGCAATTTGGTTTAACAAATATCTGCTGCGTACTTGCTACATAAAAGGTACTAGCTAGTAACCCAATAATGGTGAGAGAAGATAGACATCCCTTTGTACAAAAAATTATAATGAATCTATACTGTGAACTTATGTATGGTACAAAAACTTATGCTGGTTCTCGAGGTAATCATTTACTTTCAACTTCTGCCACCTCTGGGATTTCGACATGCTGCAACATTTTAGTTTCAACTCTGTTTAGCAATGTCATTGCAAAAGCATTTCAACTGGTGTTCAAATAGAATGGAGTATGTGTCAGTTACCAAAGCAACTCACTCATATGTGCTCTCGCAGTTCAGTTCTAGAGCAGCTGTGGTCTACTCTGGGCAAAGGGTAAATGAGGTCTCTTGGATTGAAGTAGCTTCCAATCTACATATTTAAATGAGAAACATACAAATTAACCACGCCCAGATGATCTCAAGTACATTCAGGATTCGGGAGGTTGAAGCCACCCCAGCTTGGTAGGTAACTACAGTCTTCCTGGTAGGCAGAATCATAAGGTAGTTCTCAAGATTCCCACCCCCTGGTGCACATGCTCTGTATAATCTCCTCCCCTTGAATATGGGTAGGTCTGTGAGTATGAAGGATCTTACTCCCACAATTACGTTAAATTGGCTGACAAAGCCAAAGGGATTTTGCAAATTTAAGTGAAGTGCCAAATAAATTGACACTGAGTTAATCAAAAGGGAGATTATCCTAGGTAAACCTGACCTAACCAGATGAGCCCATAAAACTGACTGGACCCTTCATGAAGAAAGAGCTTCGAAGCCAACGAGGTTCTCCTGACAGCCTTAGGAAAGCAAACAGTCATGTTTTGGAGAGAGCGAGATGGCTGATAAATTCTTTTCACAGCCATTTCTAGTAGTATCCTTCCTGTCTGTGGGTTTAATGCATTCTCATAAACACATATGATGTATCCATCAGGGTCCAGGCAAGAGACAGAAACCACATCAGTTATTTGAACAGGGAAAAATTAATATAAAGATGGCTTAACTAGATAAATAGTTAATAACTAGATAAATGAAGGAATAAAAAGAGATCTCTAAGGTATATTAAGAGTAGTACCTTCAAGAGGCAGCTATCACTCCAATAGCCAGGGAATAAAGGGAAGATATTGGAGGTATGAAAACCTACAAGGGATCCTGTAAAGCTGAAACTCAGCCATCTGAGGAAGGACTGCTGGCCAGCTGGTGACTCTGAGCTTGGAGGGGGGCACCATGAAACTTAGATCCAGATTTCTAAGAAGAACAAAGAAACTTATTTGCTGAAAAATTCAATCTGAGTGCAGCTTGCTGCTCTAGGAAGGTGCTGCTGTAGCTGGGGTAAAAAAAAAAAAAGTAAAGCTGAAGCGATACCCCTAGGAACAGCAAGCAGACAGGAAGTTCACATGAAGTAAACATGAGGGAGCAAATCTCTCTTCTCCTACAACTCTGAAGTTTCCCTCTGGTATCTCCTGTTGATAGAGCCTAACATGTAGCCAGCTGGAAGCAGACGTGGCTTCAGAGTTGCTCTCCAGCATCACGAGGTGAATTTACAAGGGTGATTGTGGAGCCAAGAAAAAATAACTTAGTAGCTGACACACATGGCTTATATTTTCTATCCCTTATTCATTCTGTCTCCCAGAATGTCTTCTAAACTTTCTGATACCCAAAAATCCACAACAAAGTTTCTCTCAAATGATATGAAGCTCACACAGAGTCCATGAAGCTGCTACAGAGCACACATTGCCATAACCAAAGCTGCTGTCTCCTTGATCTGCTACCACTAAATTCACCAAGAATCCAAGAGCTGAAAGCCCCTGCCCCTATGCCTGAGACCACCAGACCCAGAAACCATTCTTTGGATTTGGCTAAAATGAAGGAGCAGATACCTGCTTCTGTGTTACACTTGGTTGCAGGGTTTACCTTGTGCTCCCACTGTCTGGGAGAGAGCATGGAAACACTAACCCATTTTTGCTTGCAGTTCTCTAGCACTAGGACCAGAATTCACTATATTTGTCAGAAAATTATCAAGAAACAGATGCTACTGTGAGACTTTATCCTTGGTTAATACTTGTGCACTTTGGCTCTCTTTCCCCTTATTGGTGAATTATCTAATTTTTAAAGCTACTAGTTATGAGCACCCTTAGATTTAGCCTGGATTCAAAACCTCTGCTACTTGGGATAATATACTATACAATGTGTAAAGAGGATTTTATGAGACAAAATAGTTTCATCATCATGAGCAGGCTCTAGAGCCTGACTGCTAGAGTTTAAATCTTGGCTTCTTTGTAACCTTGAGCAAGTTAGTCATTGTTTCAGCCTGTTTAGGCTGCTATAACAAAATCTTATAAACTATATGGCTTATAAACAATAGAAACTTATTTCTCACAATTCTGCAGACTGGGAAGTTCAATATCAAGGTACAAGGAAATTCAGAGTCTGGTAAGGGCCCCCTTCCTGGTTCACAGACAGTGCCCTCTTGCTGTTTTCTCACATGGTGGAAGAAAGTGAGAAGTCTCTGTTGGTTCTCTTTATAAAGGAACTAATCCCATTCATGAAGACTTTGCCTCATGACCCTAATCACCTCCCAAATCCCCTATGGCCTAATACTACTGTCTTGGGCCTCAGGATTTCAATGTAAGAATTTGCCGAGGGAGGGACACACACATTCAGACCACAGCAATTATTCTTTCTAGGTTTGGGGTTCTTCAACTTTCTAATAAGGGTGATAACAGTAATACCTGCTACATAAGATTGTAGTGAGAATTAAATATGTCAGTGTAGGCAGAGCACTTGGAGGGTGGCTGCCACAGTAAGTGCTTCATAAATAGAAACTGTTATTTTGCACTCCTGTCATTTTGAAAATGTAACCAGATATCATGTTGTCATACCAGGCTAATTCTCACTTCAGCATCAAGATCTCTATTTCATCTCCCTGAAATCTAAATTTTGGAGTTCCTCAAAGCTCTGTGATGGGTTTATATTTTTCCCCCTGGTAATTTTATTTTCTAAATGATCTTATGCTTTACTATGACTATATATCATTTATGTATCATCAACTCCAAAATTTATTTCTCACACACAGATCATTGCTCTCATCTTTAAACATACACATGTCCCATTACCCACCTGAAATATCCACTTTGATGGCTTATAGGCATCTCAAGCATAGCATGCCCACAGTTGAATCCTTAGTTGCCCATCCCTCCTCCAATCTTTTTCTCTGAAGTTTCTCCTTTCCAGTAAATTGTGTTGTAGTCTACCCAAGTGCTCAATCCAGCCATCTGGGAGTCCTTCAGGATTTATTTCTCTCCGTTAACATCCCCCACTCAATTGATTAATATTTTCTGCCACTTTTTTTCTCCAAACTATAACTCAATCTAATCACTTCTCTTCCCATCAAACCATTATCATTTCTTACATAAACTATTGCTTCTATTCTTTCTGCCACCACAATTCTTCTCCATGAATCAGCCAGAAAGATCAATTTAATGTGTGGATCAGATCATGAGGCCCCTCTTCTTAAGCCCTATGATGGCTTCCCCATTGCACTAACAATAAAATTCATGCTTCTGATAATGTGGCTGCCAATGGATTCTTGTGATATAACTCCTTCTATACTTTGCACTCTTTTAAGTCTTCCTGAACATCTTTCAGTTCCTTTACCCTGCCAGTCCTCCCCTGCCTGTGGATCTTCATGCATGTAGTTCTCTCTCCTTGGGATGCTTTTTGAACTTCTTTTAGCTGGCTCAATCTCATCCTGAGGTCTTAGGGTAACAATCAACTGCTTGGAAAAATCTTTTCTGAACAGTGTCTAAAATGGGTTCTCTCACCTACCACGTCATTCCTGCTCTAGTATTCTCTATCATCGCACTTAATTCCCCTTAAAGCATGTGTAACAATCAGCACCATTTGTTACTTTCATATGTCATTGTCTGTATTTCCACACAAGACAGTTCTATATCCTTTTGTCCCCTACTAACCCACATTCCGCTACTAGCACAGTGCCAATCCCACAATACATATTGAAAATAAATTTGTTAAATGAATAAACATATCATGACCCTTCTACATGAATGTTTTGGGGAAAACAACAGAACTGAATACCCAGAGAGAAAGTGGATATAGTAAAATTCCTTGTGTGATGGTTAATATTGATGGTTAACTTGAATGGATTCAAGGATGCCAAGTATTGTTCCTTGATGTGTCTGTGAGGGTGTTGCCAAAGGAGATTAACACTTGAGTCAGTGAACTAGGAAAGGCAGACCCACCCTCAGTCTGGGTGGGCACCATCTAATCAGCTGCCAGCAGAGTTAGGATAAAAGCAGGCAGAAGAACGTAGAAGGATGAGACTGGCTGAGTCTTCTGGCCTCCATTTTTCTCCCATGCTGGATGCTTCCTGAACTCCAACATCAAACTCTAAGTTCTTCAGCTTTTGGACTCTTGGACTTTCACCAGTGATTTGCCAAGGGCCGTGGGGCCTTTGGCCACAGACTGAAGGCTGCACTAATCGCGTCCCTACATTTGAAGTTTGGGAATCAGACTGGCTTCCTGGTCCCTCAACTTGCAGGCAGCCTGCTGCAGGACTTCACCTCATGATCGTGCAAGTCAATTCTCCTAATAAACTCCCCTTAATATATTCATCTATCCTATTGGTTCTGTCCCTTTAGAGAATTCTGACTAATACACCTTGCAATTAAATGGTACAGCAACTTATTCAGAATACCAGTGTCATAAAGTTTAAAATTCATATTTTCCTACCTTTAATTCCAAATATATCCAAATTACCAGATTACTGAGAAGCTTAACGCTGGACCTTCATATCTGATATAATTTCCTATTACCATACCCAGTAGCTGTTATGTCTTGAGACC
Source organism: Sapajus apella (assembly GCF_009761245.1). Taxonomy (NCBI): domain Eukaryota; kingdom Metazoa; phylum Chordata; class Mammalia; order Primates; family Cebidae; genus Sapajus; species Sapajus apella. The sequence goes on along the minus strand of NW_022436984.1, from coordinate 7,658,346 downwards.
TCCTTTTTTGGGGACTATTCATGCCTGCTGGTTCAAATTATATCACATAAATTTCCAATACTTAGAACAAAGGCACAAAATTATATTTCTGGCTTAATCAATAGTCACATCTTCTGCTTTATTGTGAAGAATGTTTCTGGATCCTAAAAGGATTGTTCCCAATATCCTATGCCAAATATATTCCTCTCTTTTATCCCATGTACAGACTATGACTCATACTATCCTGTTTAACCTTCATCTTCCTCCTTTACTAATTTAGGTCTATCAGTAAATATATTGAAAAAGGTAGGAAGTATGATATTTAAGTAACGAATGTAAAGTTTTAAGTCTGTGTGTACCATACTTATTCATACCCAGCTCAAGAACAAAGTGGAATATATACAAAGATTGCTTTTGTGGTGACACTCTGACCAAAATGCCTACCTAGAAGCATTTCCCCCAGTAATATTCTATGAAGCCTCTCCTCTTCAGCACAACCATGCCTCAGTTACTTCTAGTGAAAATAAAAGTTCACTGTGGTCTGCACCGCCCTCTAGCTACCATTCTTTATCTTCCTCCTTCCTACCTAAGCCAAATGTTTAGGAAAATATTGTGTGCATTTCCATACATTCTACTCTGTCATCAAAATACCGCCCTTCTGAAGCAGCACAAGTCCCATGACTAATTGATGTGGAATATAAAGACCTGGACCCTCATCCCAATTTGAGGCAACTCTAAAGGCTCATTTAAGCATCATCATTCCCAAGAGGTCAGCTGAGGTCTCATAGAGCCTGCCTCACAACCCAACTTCCGCCTTAGCCCAATTCTGTTTCCTCTCCATCCTTCTAGTGTTGTTCTCAACAATATTCCCTAATAAACATCCTAGGCATTAATTTTCATCTTAGAAGTCTGCTTCCAGGGAATCCAACCTGCAACCTAAGTCTCTAATATTATAGGCATCCTTTATTTTGTATCAGTCTTAACAATCATAATATAAATTTATGTGTTCTTTGATCAGTGTCTTTGTTCCCATCAGGCTCTATGCTCCTTGAAACAAGAACTGTGTCTTTTTTTTTTTTTTTTTTTTTTTGCTCACTATTGTTTTCTCAGTACTTAGCACAGTGTACTTGGCATATAAGAGATGCTTGGTGAATAGATAGTTGTTGCATGAGTATGTAAATAAATTACCTGCTAACTCATTATTAGAAATTTATCTCTTTGCATTAAGTTATTGGGTTTTAGTTAAAATGCAATTAACTCTTATATTCAATGAATATACCAGTATTGCAGGGTGAGAACTTAAGAATCTCCTGAAGAGAAAAACCTTTAAGAATGGGCTCAGGCACAATGTCTTGAGGAAGAAAAGAGCTAAATGCTAATGGAAGGCTGACCATCCACAGCATAGCTGAAATATAGAATGGCTTTCAGATTCAAACATGGATGTGAAGCCAAGTTTTGGCACCTACTGTGTGATCTGCAGGAGGAATTAAAAGAATTCCAGTTGAAAAACATTAGGTATAAAGTAAACTCATGATAAATATTGGTATCTTTTTCATATACATTGCCAATTTTCTCCACTTACTCTCTAACTTTGTTTCAGAAAAACGCTGCCTATGACATTGCTTTATCTGAATATCCACAGAGGAAGAAAGCCAACACAGAGAAGTAGTTTATCCCCTTCAATTCACTTGCTCTTTCTTTTCAAATCTTTCCAGTCTCAACTTCATCTCAGTGAGCTAATCATCACACAATCCTTGGGATGGTTGCTATTGAATCCAGTCACAAGTAATGAACTGAAACAAAGTATCAGGGAAAATTATGCAAATTGACCCATACCTAAATCCAACTAATAGGCAGAAACTTCACCCAAATGCCAGCTAATTTACTTCATGCTACTGGATATTAATTCTAGTTGGAATGGTGGGAAATCTGTCATGCTTAAGATGCCATCTGTTCCAACTGCCAATGGAAGTTATTTCTCCCTTCCGAGGTCTGTTGGCCAAGAGTTTATCTCTTATTTCCTGCAGGTTTTCAAAAGATTCATTAGATTTCTAGTCAACACTGGACAAGGAATCTATTCTATTTATTTTCATTACTTGTAACCAATTGACTAATTTTATACTTCTAGCAAGGAATTTCTCCTCAACCATGGACACAAAAATCAATGGAGGAAGGGAGACTTGTGGCAGGACATAGGAGATTTTTGGAGAAAATATCTGAATTTGTAGCTTCTTCAGCAACAAGAGTTAACAGATATTAGATTCCAAGAGGCTATAGAGTAGAGGTAGAGAGATTACAGCAGTTACCAGTTTATTAGAGGAAGTAGCCAGAAAACTTCCAAGAAATGTATGTGTGTGCGAAAATTAGACCAATAAAGAGTTTTGCAAGGAAACTATTAGAAATTCTACTTCCTGGAACACTAGAATCATCAAATTCTATGGCTGGTACTGCAGTTAATAAATACCCATTTGTTCTGATTCAAACAAGAGTTGGTGATATATTTTCATACCAAATCTGATGGAACCAAATGAGCAAGAGGTCTAAATGACGCTAATAGAAATAAATGTCTAACTCTATACAGTGACAAGTAATGAACATTTTAGTGGCTGGGGAACTTTAAAAGTGTACAATTCCAGCCAGGCACATTGGCTCACGCCTGTAATCCCAGCACTTTGAGAGGCCAAGGCGGGCAGATCATGAGGTCAGGAGATCGAGACCATCCTGGCCAACATGGTGAAACCTTGTCTCTATCAAAAATACGAAAAAATTAGCTGATCATGGTGATGCACACCTGTAGTCCCAGCTACTCGGGAGGCTGAGGCAGGAGAATTGCTTGAATCCAGGAGGTGGAGATTACAGTGAGCTGAGATCACACCACTGCACTACAGCCTGGGCAACAGTATGAGACTCTGTCTCCAAAAAAAAAAAAAAAAAAAAAAAAAAAAGTGTACAATTCCATTTATTTCTCAAAGGTACATTTCTTTGAAGTAAACTCACTTTGTTTAAAAAGTTGTCATTCTATTTAGGACATACATGCTATTTAAACTTGGAACATCTCCAAAGACAACGCCAATTTTTCAGAAGGTGAAAAAAATGTAAACAAATTTCTCAGCCATGGGTTATTAGACTTTCCCACCTTCTCCTGGAATCTGTTAATCTAAAATTGGCATTACAATTAGCTGATAACACCTAGTTTAGCTGTGGTTGGTGAAGATTTTACATAGATATATTTAGAAGTGAAAGCAATCCACCTGGTGTTAAGACTTTGGTTTATTTGAAGCCCTGATGAAAAGAGAAAGAAGACTTAAGGCATGAATAATATATCCAAAGTTCACACATGCCAAAAGTCTAGTCATATATTCAAACAATTAAATTTGTAATCTTGTCAAAAGTAATTATCAATTATTTGTGGAGTGGGTGAATTGCTGCATTTGAAAGGCCTTAAATTACTTAAATTACCGATCTCTGAAAGATAGTTTGAATGATTAGGCATGTAAACATAGGTTAAAAAAGAGGAGACAATTGGCTAGGCATGGTGGCTCATGCCTGTAAACCTAGCACTTTGGGAGGCTGAGGCGGGTGGATCACCGGAGGTCAGGAATTCAAGATCAGCCTGGCCAACATGGTGAAACCTCATCTCTACTAAAAATACAAAAATTAGCCAGGCATGGTGTCAGGTGCCTGTAATCCCAGCTACTTGGGAGGCTGAGGCAGGAGTATCCCTTGAACTCAGGAAGCAGAGGTTGCAGTCAGGTGAGATCACACCATTGCACTCCAACCAGGGCAACAAGAGTAAAATTCTGTCCCTGCCACCAAGACAATTACACATAATGTGGTATCCCCAACCTACATTCCAGCCCCTTGATATAAGTACATCTTCAGCAATACACATTCTAGAATAGCTTCTCTGGGCATATATCTGCTGTTTGAAGTCCCTGAATTCAGGGCCCTATAAATGTCTCCTTGTTTCTAATGCCAAAGAGAAGGACTAAGATAAAGAGCTCTCTCAACCACCTTTCTCAATATATTTGAATTTTTATAATATTTGTGTCCATTTGTAAAATAATAAATATTAATTGTAGGAAGTTGAAGAAGAAAAGTAAAACCACTCATATTCTTCCTCAAAAAAGTAAAATCTTGGCAACTACCTATATCTCCTTTTCCACACATATAAGGTGTATATATAATATTTACTTACAAAATTGGGGATTTTTATAGCAGAGCATGTGTTTCTCTGACTATATCTTGAGAAATTTCTCTGATATTAAATGCTTTTCTTGAGCAAGATATTGTATATGTTTCTATATTCAACAATAAATGTTTATTGTCAGATGGTGACAAATATTTAAAAGAATACATAACAAGGTAAAGTTAAGGGAGAGTGGGGATTTGGAGGATAACACTGTTATTTCGAGAACTCAAAAAAGATTTCACTGCTCATATGACATTTGAGTAGAAATCTGAAGCAGAGTGCTGAAACCCTGACCAGAAGAGGGTCTGACATTTTCAAGGAATTGCTGGGAGGCCAATGGAGCTAAAGTGGTTCAGCCAGGAAGAGTATCAGGAAATGAGTTAGAGCAGGAAATAAGATATGTCACATGCTGGATGTAGAGATGCTAAGTACATGGGAAAATTATGTTGGGTCTTTTGGACATTGTAAGGACTTTGGTTTTTACTCTGAGCAAAATGGAAGACACAGGAAGGTTATGAGCAGGACAGTATGGTAGGATTTCCATTTCAAACAAATCAGTTTTTCTTCTTAGTGGTTAATAAGGAGTGCAGAGGTGTAGTGAAGAAAGCAAACAAACCAACATAAACTATGAAGAAATGTATAGCAATAATCCAAGTGAGAGTTAATTGTGGTCTGCACCAGAAAGTTAGCTGTGAGGATAAAGAGAAATATTTGAGTTCTAGATTCTGTTTGAAGGTAGAACCAATATATTTGCTTATAGATTTGACACAAAGTCAAGAATAATTCCATAATATCTGACTTAAGATTGACCCTGAAAGAAAGTCAGGGGTGAACTAATCTTTCCTATAGAGGACCACATAGTAAATATTTCAGGCTCTCGGGCCACAGTGTCTTTACCACAAGCATTCGATTTTGATGCTGTCCATGAAAGCACCCATAGACAATAAATTAATGTGTGGTTGTTTTCTAACAAAACTTTAATTACAAAAACATAACTGGTTAAACTGGCCCAAAGGCCACAGTTTGCTAACCTTTCAATTGAAGTTATAATATTTATGAACATAGAACTGCTTATTCTTTACTGTTCAGGAAAACAAAAATAACTGAAGCCTTACCCCATTTATGGTCACTCATTAATTTTTGCTCCCTCTCCATCTGCCTACTATTGTTTACTTCTCAGCTAGAGATGGGGTGTGTGTTGGGGGTGGGATATGTGTTTGTGTGTTCCTTTCAGAATTTTTTTGTTGTGGTGAGTGGGATACAGAGATAGACTGTAGTGAACTTATTCAATCTTGGATAAAAGTAGAATCTTGATTTTTAAATATTAATCTTATTTTGTACTCCTTGGATAAACCCCACTTAGTTTTGGCATATCATCCTTTTTATATATTGCTGTATTTATGTTTCTAATATTAGACCAAGGATATTAATTAATGTTTGTGCTGGATATGTAGTTTTCTTTTCCCATAACGTCTATCTTCTGGTTTTTCATTAGGATAATACAGTAGTACCTCCTTGTCCATGGTGTTGCTTTCAGCAGTTTCTGTTATTGTGGTCTGAAAATATTTAATCAGAAATTCCGTAAACAAAAAATGCATAACTTTTAAATTGTATGCTATTCTGAGTAATGTGATGAAATGTCTCACTATCCCACTCTGTTCCACCAAGGACAGGAATCATCCCTCTGTCCAGCAAATCCATGCTATAGACACAATTCACCTGTTAGTCATCAATATCTGTTTCTGACATCCAACAATCAACATCATCATGGCCTGATGACCCAGGATCACCCAAAGCAGATGACAGCAGCCTAAAGTTACATCACAATGCCTATGTCAATCATCTCACTTCATCTCATCATGAAGGCATTTTATCAACTTAGATCATTCCAAGAAGGGTGAGTACAGTATAAGATATTTTGAGAGACACTAGAATCACATAACTTTTATTATAAAATATTGTTATATTTTTCTATGATTAGTATTGTTGTTAATCTCTTACTATGTCTAATTTACAAATTAAACTTTATCATAGGTATGCATGCATGTGAACAAACATATTACATTATCCACATGGGTTGGCAATACCTACAGTTTTGGGCATCCACTGGGTGTCTTGGGACATATCCCCTGCAGATAAGGGGGAGACTACTGTATTAGTCTTGTAAGATAAGAAGCTTACCCTTTTCAATTTTCTAAAACAGTTTTTAAAAAATGAGTATAATTTATGCTTTAAGTGTTTTATACCATTCACCTATGAAGCATTTGGCCCTATAGGTATTTCTAAAATGTAAATGCATTTATTTTTTCTTGAGTTAATTTTGGTAACCTGTTCTTTTCAAGATGCTTACCACCAATTGTAAATGTTTTTAAATATACTGAATAAATTTTTATTAATATTCTCTATAATTTTTATGTATGTGCAGCTGCCTCTTTTATTTCAAATATTGAAACTTATTTCATCTCTTTTTCTTGCTCACTCTAACTAGAAATACTCTGATCTGTCAAGGAGGAACCCATGCTGTACATAGAGAGAAATCTAATAATAGCCCTGCTGGTCTGACCACTGACCCTACCATACCTTTAAACAAACCACTGTTCAGATAACCACAAGATAATCAGGCGTTACCTAGAATCTCTGCCCTATAGTTACAAGTTAAAGATTGACTGATTAGAGAATTATGAAGCTAATTACAAAATTTGCATGAGTCCAATGCATATGTTTGTGCACTGAAACTGCAAGTGGGCAAATTATGTATGTCTGTAACCCATCTGGAAATCAAATTAATAACCTTAAGTGGGAAAGTAGCTAAGCAAATTTAGTCAACTCTGTATCTCAAAGGAATGATTGACTAGAACAAGGAACTTAAAGGGAAAAAAAAACAAGATTTTGTCATATGTTTCCTCGGCCTGGAAAAGCTTTGCATTTCTTATTTAAAGAGACTGGTTTCCAAGATAAGTATGAGTAAAAGGACCTTCCTAATACTAGCTATGAATTACAAAGGCATCCAAAGAACAGATGCCTTTGTAATTGGATGACAGGGAAATCTCACGAACACTGGGATTATTGCTATTATTTTATCTGCCATAGGACCAATTAGGCTTTGCACATAGAAGGTACTTAATGAGTATTTGCTCAACTGGAAAAGAATGAGATTGTAAAAAACAATTAAAAACAAGAAAATCTGTATGCTTGTTTATCAAAACTTACTGTCTTCTGTTGTCAATCTGGACTAAACATTACTCAGCTGGAACTGCAACTGCCATATAATAATTTTAAGCTCTAAATACCATGTATTGTCTTTAATCATGGGCCCCTTCCTTTCAAAATCCTGGCACCCTTACATGCAAGTAAAAATTCTATTATTTCTTTTCAAAAAAAAAATTGTATGTGTTTGCTTTAAATAAGGGCAAAGTATCAACTTCTCATTGCATTTCAAAATAAAATAAGGATATTCTACCTAAATTCAGTAACTGCTATGTCAATAATGAATATTTTTCTCTTATAGTCAAACTGATGTGAAAATGATGGGGAAAAAATCAGAACAGGAGAAAATGATAAAATTGGAATAGGAAGAGGATTAGAGAGGATAAGTTCAATTTTAAAATTTAGTTTTGGTAAAAGAAGCCTTTAAAGTTGAAAAACTTGAAGGAAAGACAATTTTGAACTTGGTAAATAATTGCTTGTTCAAACTTCTTGATACAGCTGATGTTGTTTCACTCTTTTCCTTCTCTTTTTTGCTTTCCAAATTGTCATTTTAGCTCTCCCTTGACTGTCATATTCCATCAGTCACCGAGTTTTAATGATGCCCCCACATGGGTGCCTTCCATTTCAGCCCTTACTCTTGCCATCACAGCCCAGGATCTCAGCATCACTTTAATCATCCTACATAACATGTGTGAGTTTCATTTCACCAGTCACTTCCATAAAATCAAGGACTTTGCTGTTATTTTATCAACTGTAGACCCACATGGTCTATGCACATAGCAAGCGCTGAGTAACTATTTATTGCATTGGAGAGAGAAGAGGTTCTGAAATTAATCAAACTAAATCTGAAAATAAAAATACTTAAACTGTAGACAATACTCTGTATGGTCACTAAGAGGACTACTCAGGTCTACATTTTACAACCTATGTTTCCATCACTTAATGCCTGAGATATGTTAAATTTCTAGGTATATCAGAAACTTGGTTAATTAAAGGAGACTCATAAATATTTGCAGTAGGCCAAGTTATTGAAGGTATCAGGCTATTAAAAATGTCATCTGGAAAATGAATAACATGGAAATTTTAGTCTTCATTGATCCAAACTGCCTTTCCCCAAACAATAAAACAATCATGTCATTAAAAATTAAGTACTTAAAAAAAATTAAGTACTTATGTTTCATCCAATTAATAACTGAGTAAATATTAATTACAATATTGACATAACAGAGTTCAAGAGCTAACTAAAACTAATATAAACAATTAGGTAGGCATTTGTTTATTTCAACTGCTTAAGTGACGGTTATTTATGAGCCCACCTCATTGGTTTTAGAGAAAATCTTTGATTCTAATGCCTGCCTCATCACTCAGTAGTTGTGCGATCTTTAAAAAGTATTCTTTTTTCAACCCCACAAAACTTCATTTGTTTCATCTAAGGACCAGTGATAAAACTGCATATAGCTGTTGAAAAGGTTTAAAAGTACTATGAATATAAATACTTAGCAGAGTGCTAGGACCAAAGAAGCTTTCAGTAAATGCTAAGAAATGATATTGAAACCTGTTTTTATTTATTTGGATGACTTTTTCACTTTAAATTTTACTTCTTCCTTTGGCTGCCATTTAGCCTTTTCTCAAATTGCCATTCTTAGAAATAAACTTCAAGATAACACACTGATCCTCATACTGCATCCTGACTCCTAACTACCCTTTTTCCACTCCTGAGACTTACTACTGCTTAGAGAAACTGACGCATTAACACAAAATTAAAATACAGAGTACTGTGAGGAAGAAAAAACAGTAGGTAGGGATCTGCTGCTTAGCAGGTAAGAGAAGTAGCTTGAGAAAGAAAAACCTTGAGGGAAAATTGTGTCAAATGAAGACACTTTATAGCATGAAAGGAGCTAATGGAGCAAGTAGGAGGGAAACAAGGGGCTGTCATGCAAGAGGAGACAGAATTTAAAATGGAAAAAATGACTGATAGAGTAAGTTCCCAGAAAAAATAGGAGTGAATGGAATCAAGAGTATAGATAAATGGATCAGTTCAACAAAACTCTTTTACATCTTCCAAGTAATCAGAATAAAGGAGCTAATGGATTAAGATATGGAAAGAAATTTAGTTGGAGAAAGCAGTTGGAACTAGAGGTTGTCGGATAAAATATGAGACACCTGGTTAATTATAAATTTCAGATGAACAACGAATATATTTTTACTATAAGTATCTTCCAAATGTTGCATGGGAAATACTTACATTAAAATATATTTCGTTTATTTGAAATTCAAATTTAACTGGGTTGCTATATTTTTACTTGCTTAATCTGACAATTCTATGTGTTAATACAATTTCTCTCTATTTTGACTATCATATTCAGTCACTTTTTTATATGTTTATATAAACTTTTTTATAGAGGTCATTTTTATGACCTATTTATACTCAGTAAAGCTATATAAGAACTTATTTAGAATAAAGATTTGGGGAAGGAATGCAGACACGATGAGACAGTCATAGTAAGAAAAGGTATAGTATGTACTCAGAATAGAACTGTAAACAGGTGAGAAATTCTGAGTGTCTAGGCCAAATGTTCGTCTTCTTGATTTTAGGAAATTAATCTAAATCTTAGAGGTTATTTGCATTTTATCTTCCAGTAGGTCAACGTCTAGCACTGCTCTTCATTCTCATTTTCCACAGTTAACTGTCCCCATTGTTGAAACAAGAATAAGTTTCCTCAGCATCCTTGGTCCCTAAGAAAATGCAGTTCTTTTGGTCCTAACCCCAGGTCCAAGCAGTTCTACTTAACCACTCTCCATAGTATCTCCAGTCCTGATTTTAAGGCCTCGGAAGATTCTTCTAAGAACCACTTTCTTCATTGCCTCTTAACGCATTGTTTTTCTCTGCCTGGAAAGGTTCCTTTTTAGCTGCTGGTCACTTTAAAATCTTTCTTAGCCACCTACTGTATTCCAGTCAATTAACAATTTCTAGTCTAGCAACTCCAAGGCAACTCTATAATCATGAGTATTACATCCCACATCCTCATCCATTGCATCATGTATTCTGAAGACCCCAAGCTTCTAAAACCATATCCCTTCACATCTCCACCCCCAGAATCACCACCTGGATATCTGGCACATAGAATAAATATATTCAACATTCACTGGTGACTGACTACACTGTCACCATAGTCAATGATGTCAAACCACATTATTATTCACCAGTTTTGCCATATTTTAAAGCTGTGTTTAACCTTAAAGCAGAAATACTCAAAAGACAGATTTCAGCAACTATAAGGCAGAATTAAAAGACACACTGAAACTTTCAAAACGCCTCATGGATTGTCACCCTATTGTATGTACTTGTCATATAACATCCCAATTGTAAGTGAAATATCTGGTAAATAGCCCTTGAGGGGTTAAATAAGATTTTTTTACTGTCCAATTTGATCTAAGACCACCTGATTGAGCTTACTGAAGAGTTCATTTTTATCTTCATGCTTCTGATAATTTTCTATTAATGTTTATGACACTCAACTTCACAACATATAATTGAACTATTTGTGATGCATTCATCTTCTTTTTAGATTAGCACAAAGTGCTGATTTATCAAAAAGAAAAATTAGACTTGTATTAGCACAGGCTTAAAAAATCATAAGACATTTTCAGATCACTTGAATACTGTTATCTGAATCTTTACACTTTTCCATTGAAGACCAAACTCAGAGACACTAAAGAACACATTTTTAGAATGCATTTTAGATCTCTTACCAGAGATCAGAATTTAATTTCCTCAAGTTTTCTGAGAGAGTAAGAAAATTGTTTTTCAATTACATGAAATAAATGCCAATTTTAAATATATAAAACATTAGCTATAATTTTGTTTAATCACAGCCTTAGAAGTTATGGGTAGAAAATGGCATAAAATGGGATAAGGTTCTCAAATTCTGCATCTGCCTTCAGAGAATAGTGGTATTTCTCCAGTTACACTTAGGTACTCTGCCACTAACAGCATTTTCCCAACTTGCAGGAAACAAGCATGTGGGAAAAAAAATTGATGTTTTAAATTTCAAATCATTTTTTCTGTGTGTGTATGTGTGTTTCTGACATCAGCTTAAGTTCATATATTCTAGCATGTAACGTAGATTATTTGACTGACATGAAATTTTATTTGCATTTAAGCAAAGCAAGTTATCAGGGCATTTTATGTTTCTTTTTAAATAACTTCAAGAGTTCTTTGATCTCTACAGTCTGAGCACTTGCAAGAAAACTGCAAAGGCCATAGTCAGGATGCAGGGACCTAGGTGTTATTCCCAGATTAATCATTATTTTATTATGTAATCTTAAGCAAGTTCATTTATTTTTCTGGACCATAATCTCCTCAAATATAAAGTAAGGACTTGCATTAGATCAGTGTATTTTAAACATTTTTTAAACTTTAAAACAGGCATTGCAAAACAAAGTATTACCAAGAAATATAAACAAATAAGATAAAAACAAATCATCTTTAGTTTTGGTTAAATAGTAGGGGTAGAAGGGGAGAATCCCAAATCACCCCCTAACTTTGTCTAACAATGCTCAACATCTACCCCCAGAAAACGCCATATAACATTTATTATTAATATTTTTATTCTTATTTTAACCACAGGGGTAAATAAGCTCTAAAATCTTCTCCAGATTTACCAGGAAATTATTTCACTAACTGCAAATATACTACAATAAAGTTACTACATGACAGTCTATTAAGTTCATGCAAACTTAATAATATTGGCTTCAAGACTCAAAGTTAGAGGTAACATAAAGCCCTGGAGATCATCTACAAGCACAAAACTTGATCACCACTATAGGAAAGGAAAATATCTGAGTTGGTCAAATATGATCCTTAGGGGATACAGAGTAAATGAATCAAAGTTTCCACAAAGGAAAGGCTCTGTCAAGGAAACATCATAACAAAAGCCAGGCTCGCCCCTAGTACTTACAGGGACCAGGCAAGAATAGAAATGCAAGCCCATATATTACATGTCTGAATATTTAAGAGTTAGAAATTAACATTTTATGTCAAAATTATTAAATATAGCTATTTTTTTCCTTACTAGTGGGAATTTTCTCTGCAAGTGCTGAAAACGGTAGTCATTTTTAATATCACCCATATCAACGGTGGTCAGTGACTATGATCTTCTACCTACAGCCTCTCCAACCCTCATTCCTCCAAATTCTTCTACATTTATGAAGGCCCTACTCATATTAAACCCTTTCATTCCCATATTCCTGATGAAACAAACTGATATGCTTCTTGGTATGGAAAGTTTCTAGGGATAATAGTCTCAACAATAAGAATCTGGAATTGGTTCTCTGATTGATTAAATTTAAAGACAGTAATGACTAGCCGGGCATGGTGACTCATGCCTGTAATCACAGCACTTTGGGAGGCCAAAGCAGGTGGATCACCTGAGGTTAGGTGTTCAAGACTAGTCTGACCAACACAGTGAAACCCCATCTCTATGAAAATTCAAAATAATTAGTCGGGCATGATGGCAGGTTCCTGTAATGCCAGATACTCAGGAGGCTGAGGCCAGAGAATCACTTGAACCTGGGAGGCGGAAGTTGCAGTGAGCCAAGATGGCACAATGCACTCCAGCCTGGGCAACAGAGTGAGGCTCCATCTCAAAAATAAAAAATAAAAGAGAGAGAGAGAGTGATGACCTTACAGTGATTACATAAGGTCAAAAAATTAAAAGGCCTCACAAAATCCCTCAGAATACATTCACATAAATGCATATAAAAGTAAAGTAAATGGCAGATGAGAAGAAAGTCAGTACAGGACAATTCAGAGGTCCCAGAGACTTCCAGGCACACAGCTCCCCAGGTTCCTTCCTCAATTACACAGGAGGGGCTTATAAGGCATCAAGATGTTGTGTGAGGATTCTTAGCTTCAGGAGAGCTCAGGCAAAGGCTTCCAGTGAGGTCTTCTGTGCTCCACTCACCACATAGCCAAAACCAGCCTGTGTAACTGGTTAAATCAGGAGTAACTAATATACACACCCTTAACAATGTAACAAAGTTGGCTCTCGCTTCCATCAAGGAAATTTTGAACTTTTAACAGCACTTTCAACATTACTACCCTGGCTATCATTATCTTGCTTAGGTATCAATACAAGACTTCCAGATTTCCCAGAGATAAGAATAGATGTGTCCCAGTACAGCTTAAAATAACTCTATCCTATAAAGACCACACTCGCACTCACAGTCCATGACAAGGAGTGGCAAAACCAAAAGGAAAACTGCATTGCCAGAGGGACCATAGAGATTATGGCCACCCACAAGGATTTGCAAGACAGGGCAATGATTTCTTTCACATACCCATTCAACTCACCTATTCAGACAATGCAGAAGCCAGATGAATCTTGGAGAATTACAGGAAAATGCCATAAATTGAAGGGTGACTCCAATAACAGCTGCTACTTCAGAAAATCAACAAAACCTCCAGTACCTGATATGCAGCTGCTGATCTGTGAATTATCTTCCTCCGTCTTCTCCCTCTTGCTTTCCATCTCTATCTCTATATTTCTCTTTTTCTTTTTTTAACAAAAGAAGGGGCAGCAATACACCTCTTCTCCCTTCTTTCAGGAATATATTAACTTTCCAGACTACTGTTTTAATCTAGGGTATAAGGATAGTAATAATCTGGCCACTCCACTGACCATGACAACAGCCCACTACATTAAACGTTGATTGCCTTGGTGAGCAGAAAGCAACAAATACTCTAGATCAGTATTAGGCATATCTGCATACTGGTGGGAATTTAAAAGTTATCTGTGACTAATTTACAATGAATTAACTACTGAAATTCAGACCAAGCATTTAGAAATTTTTTAGCAATTTGACAGCATAATTTTATGTCTGTTAAATTTTTGTTAATATTTTAAAATTTAAACATATTTTGTATATCTTCATAATTTTATTTTTTACTCATTTTTACTGTTTTACAAAAGTGGCAGTCGGAATGGATTGAAAATGTTTAGTTTTGAAAAACTACCACAGATAATTTGAAAAATATTGCCCCAAAGTAAAGCTCTACAAACTACCCCAATTTTGCAGAGCTCATTAGCTAAGAATGATTTTTACATTTTTTAAGAGTTGGAAGAAGGAGGGGAGGAAAAGGAAAAGGAGAAAAAGGGGGAACAAGAAGAGGAGAAAGGTGAAAAAGAGGAGATGAAGGTTGTTATGTGATCTATAAAGCCTAAAATATTTACTAACTGGCCCTTTACAGAAAAATTTATCCAATCCCTTCCCTAGACAATTTGATTATACGCATGGATGACAAAGCATGTAAAAGAAACCCCTCAATAATTCAGGATACTGTAGAGCTTCGGTAAAGTTTCCATACTTTTAGTGGTCTAGGCATGACAACGTATCAGCTCAGAGGTGAAGAGACAGCTAGTACATCTGCTACCCACCACCACCAAGAGGGAAACACAATGCCTATGGGACCTCTTTCAATTTTGAAGCCAACATATGTCAGAGTTGGGCATGAAGGCTTCTGGGATACATTTATCAAGTCACTTGTAAGATTTCTAGTCTTTTTATGCAGAGTAAGGAAAGAAAAGACTCTGTGACAGGTCCACATTGCTCTGCAAGCTGCTCGGCCATTTGTGCCATATGACACAGTGCTCCAGTACAAGAGGTATCTGATAGAGATGTGTATGAGCCTTTGGCAAGACCCTAAAGATAAATCACCATGCAGACCCCTGGGTTTCTAGAGTAAATCATACGCTTTTCTGCAGAAACCCATTCTCCTTTTGAATTATAGCTTCTGCTATACACTGGGCCCTGAACACATGGCATAAGCCTCAGAGTTACTGTGTAACCTGAACTTCTCATCATAAGTTGAGCACTCTCTGAACTACCTAGCCATAAAGATTGATGTGGGTGACAGCAATCAATTAGCAAGCAGAAGTGCTGTATTTGAGACTGCATCCTGAAGATACCTCAGTTGCATGAGCAAGTGATTTAAACTCCTGTGTTGCCTACTCCTACTGCAATATCTCTTCTTCCTCAACTCACATGATGGCCTCAGGGAATCTTCCCTTCACTGGAAGGAAAAAAAACAGTTGTGCATAGTTTATAAGAGGTTCTAGAAGGTAATGTAAAACCACTCAAATTGATGGTGGCGAGAGTCCTGAACGGGAACTGTTTAAGGGATATCCTTCTTGTAGGTAGACCTTTGAGCAGTTATCTGCTTTGTCAGAAAGAAGAGGGAAGATGAGTGATGAATCTACACTTATTTGTGAGCAGTTGCTAACAACTTAGCTGAATGGCTAGGGATTTTTGAAAAGCGACATTCAAAAATTGGAAAAAATGGTCAAGAGAAAAGATGTGGATGAATCAGAATGAGCACAAAATGTGAGAGACATTTGTGTCTTATGTAACTATAGCAGGGTAAACACAGCAGAGCAGGCTCTCCTCAATGAAGGGACAAAATATTCTATTCTATGTGTATCAACCATGGCCAGAGTGTGGTGAGTAACTGTAGACTCAGAAACCTGCATTTTCATTCACCATGGCTGATAGGGCTACAACCACTGCTGAGAGTGCAACTTGTTAGCAACATAGGTACCAATTCTGAGTTCCCAGTAGGCAAACTATGACTACCTGATATACTCGAAAAGGGCAGGGTCCCCATTTCCCAACCACAGACCAGTATTGGGTCACTGGTCTGCATAGCAGGAGGTAAGTGACAACTGGGCAATTTTTACCACCTGAGCTCTGCCTGCTGTCAAATCAGCTACAGCATTAGATTCTCACAGAAGCAGGAACTGTATTGTGAACTGCGCATGTGAGGGAACTAGACTGTGTGCTTCTAATGAGAATCTTATGTCTGAGCAGTTCCATCCAGAAACCATCCCTTACCTTGCCCCACAAGTCCAAGGAAAAACTGTTTTCCACAAAACCCATCCTTGGTGTCAAAGAGGTTGAGGACCACTGGCTTAGGGCAAAAAGATTATGCACTGGTAATGGAAGAGGGCATCCATAATCTTTTGGCTCTAAGCCTGTGGTCCCCAACCTTTCTGGTACCAAGGACCAGTTTCATGGAAGACAATTTGGTATTTTAATACTATAAATACCAACTATGGCCATGTGACAAATTGCTAGTTAAAAAAAAAAAGCCAGTAATTTTCTTTATTCTTTGATATGTGCATATTTGCATAAATTAATCTGCACCTCCATCCTCATACCACCAAGTACAAAATATGCTCAAAATAGTCAAACTCTGTGTTTTCATATTTAAATCATGAACTGAGCTGAATAAAGTGACATATGAGCTTTGGCACCTTCCCTTTTGGGAAAAAGAATGTGTATACTTTAATTAAGGTTAATTGCATAATATTAGTTGGAAACAAGGTGTTGTCTTTGTCTTTATTCCGAAATTAAATATAGGGAGAAGTGCTTGCATGGCTGCTGAGTTGACAAAGGGGTGCACTGTGTTCAGTTCTCTGCTGTCAACTCACCATCACCCCTTCTCTCTTCCTCCTCTTGCAGAGTAGTCAGGAACTACATTTTTCAGGATCCCCAATTTTGAATGGTTCTGAGTTAGAGTTTTTCAATTAGAAAAATTCCTGCAGTACTTTGCAGGCAGAATGGAGGAGAGATCATTATTCTTAGGAGTTCATGGTGTCCAGATTTATGGGCAGATGAGGATGCACTGTGGCTTCTCAGGCAATTCAGATGCACTCACGTTTCTGTGGTAGCCTGATAACTGGTAGAAGTTTCCCAGAGATACTGAAGTTTCCTAACAACCTTTTAGAAATCACCTGCTTTAATGCTTCAGGGTAACTATTAGTGACCATTTCCCGGACCCTCCAGTTGAAGATTTTCCAATGTTCACTCTCTTAGTTCTTCTCCATATTGTGTTAACCCTAATTCCTTTAATAAATGTCCTTTATTCGTAATGCCCAAAGTGGTCCTAACCTAACCTAGATACAAATTATCTGCCTTTTTTTTTAAAGTCTATGTGCTTTTGCCACTCAGATCCTCTCTCATTTTAAAGCACTATCCATTTGTGACATTGGCAACAGCACACCTCACAAACTTTTATGGCATTTGGATATTATTGCCTTTTGTTTTGATAATATAGGGCAAGATGTAGAGAAGTGCTTTCTCTGAGGTCTGAGTAGTGTTAGTCATGAGAATTAACGTTCGTGGTTTCAGATTATACTGTGCCAGTGCTAAGTTCTGGATCCCAAGTGACAGAAGTAAACATATGTTCTTTAAAAACATGAGAAATAAAAGTTGCATATATGTATCATGTCCAACACGTTTTGAAACTTACATAGTGGAATAGTGAAGTAAAGCTAATTAATGGACGAATTACTTCGCATACTTATCTTTTGTAGTGAGAACACAAAATCTACTCTTAGTCATTCTCAGGAATACAACACGTTGTTATTAGGTATAGTCACCATGCTGTATAATAGATATCTTGAAATTCTTCCTCCTATCTAACTGAAATTTTTGTATCTTTTGACAAATATCTCTTCAAGCTTCCCAGCCCACAGTTCCTGGTAACCACCATTCTATTCTCTACTTCTATGAGATCAACCTTTTTAGACTTCAAGATAAGTGAGATCATACAGTAGTTGTCTTTCTGTGCCTGGCTTATTTCACTTAACGTGATGTTTTTCCAGGTTTATCCACACTGTTGAAAATAACAGGATTTCCTTCTTTTTTAAGGCTGGATAGTATTCCATTGTGTATGTATATCATGTTTTCTTTATCCATTCATTCATTAATGGGCTCTTAGACTGAGTCCATATCTTGGTGATTGTGAATAATGCTGCAATGAACACAGGAGTACACATATACCTTTGACATACTTATGTCATATTGTTTGGATATATATACCCAATAGTGGAATTCCCAGATCACATGGTAGTTCTATTTTTAATATTTTTAGGAATCTCAATACCATTTTCCATAATGACTCTACTAATTTGCATTTCTACCAACAGTATCCAAGTGTTCTCTTCTCCACATTCTCTCCAACAGTTTATCTTTCATCATTATTGCAATAGTCAGTCTAACAGGCACAAGGTAATATAATATCACATTGTTTAACAAATGTAATCTCTGTGCTTTTGTGTGATACATGAGGCCCCATAAAGTGCAGGACCTAGAACAGGGGTCTGTCTTGCCCTAGTCTAAAGGCAATTCTAAAAGTAAGAATCACCTGGCCAGGAAGACTATGAAGGGAACTTTTAGAGTTGCTCTATCTTCCAGTCTGTATGTTATCATCATTTTAGAAGCTGTCACAGTCAGAAACTGAAATGTATTGTTTACATAGTTATGTAAAGCCATGAAATGGATGTGGTGATTCATTTACGTTGTACCATAAACAAAAGTAACCAACGTGAAATTAGTCACAAGAGCAGTAAGTCACAATCTCCCTATGTTACTCACATCAAAGGTTCCAGAGGAAACAGCCATGGGCCCTCAGGATGATTCACTGGAGGTAAAAAGGCCCACAAATTGTTTTAAGCCTTTTAGAACTGCACATCAAAAATGCTTCAATAAATATAATTAAAGTAGCCAATGAGAAACCAACCAAACTACTCATATGTGGCACTGTATTTGTTGGACACTTTCTACTGTACCAGTATTATCTAAACCCATACAGAAGATATCAATGTCTATCCCAGCAGTAAAGAAGATTTTGGATTCCTTTTAATCCTAAAATTAAAGGGATAGAAAAAAACATGTTGAGAGATTTTCAAGTGCATCAAGATTAGTCTTAAATTGCTCCAAGGAGAACAGAATCCAAACTCTTTAGATTCTAGAGAAGGGATATCCCTTCCTTCTCTGCTACCATTCTACTGTTGAGTACCATTTGAATTCTTAGATGTGACTCTAACCTAAATCATTTCTGTTGCTATTTTCTGTCCTTTGTGCCACAGTAGACAAGGACAGTTTGCATCCTCTTTGTCAATGAATACTTTGAAATTGACTTATTTATATATACAGTTGTCCCTTTGTATCCCCTGGGAATTGATTCCAGGACCCCTAAGGATACCAAAACTCACAGATGCTAGATCCCTGTATAAAATGGCATAGCATTTGCATAGAACCTACATACATTTTCCTGTACTCTTTAAATCACCTCTAAATTACTTATAACACCTAATACAATATAAATGTTATATAAGTAGTCATTATACTTTATTGTTCTATCATTATATTTTACCGTTCATTTTTTTTCCAAGTATTTTCAATCTTGATCAAATCTACAGATGCAGAATCCACAGAGACAGAAGGGCAGACTGCATGTATAACATATATGTGACCTTGAAGCCTAGATTCTCTCATTCAATAATTTATAAGTTCTTCCTGTGGCATTGTTACGGAGATAGGTATTGTAAAAATAAACAAAAGAGCTCAAATCTAAATTTTAAGCCTAAATAATGTCATTTTTTACTTCGTTAGTCTTTGAGTATAGAGAAATTGCAAAGTAACATTGTGCCCTGGCTTTCTACTTTCTGACTGAATTCCTTATGGAAATAAAGTGCCAATGTTATCTTTTACCTCTTGGACAATAAGAGGTAATGAGGAAATAAAATATGAGGTAATAATGAAATAATGTCATCTTTTACCTCTTTAGTCTTTTACAGTTTACAAACTGGTTTCATATTTTTAAAATAATATTCAGACTTTATAAAAACCTTCTAATATTCTTTAGGATTACTCTATCAGTAACATAACCTGAGATGCAACAAAGAGGTGATGGATCATGGATGTTAGCCCACATCTTTTAATTCCTCATCAAAGGTTCTTTCTATACTGGTTTTATGAAAAAAATATTATCAGCGAAACCCTTTTGTTAAATGAAAACTGAACCAATAGCCTAAGATATTTGAAACCGAACTCCAGGCCCCATTGCTACATTTAGTCAAATAAGGCATCAACCTCACCACCCAACTTATTTGTCCTGCACGTTATTTTTAAAATATAAGATATTCCAAAATGTAGTAAGTATTGTAAGTTTTCCAAATATTTAATGGGAAAAGGAAAGCGAGGGTACAGATTGTATATCATGACTGAGTAAAATGTTATTAGACAATTACTCCAAGTGTTTTGATGGCAACTCAGCCAATCAGTGGTCCTTTCTCTCACGGGTCTACCATTCCAACTCACTTTCCATCAGTTTCCTCTGTGTAGATGCAGTAGTATGCATATGGCATGCTCTAAAATCTACACTGCCCACAGGTGTTCCTTGCTATTCCATGCAACTCTCTTGACAGGTATAGTCCAGTTCCAATTTTGACCCAGGTGCCTTAATTTGATTATTTGGTTGTGACAAAAAATAGTTTCAAATTCCCTTAAACAAAAATAGGAGTTACGACCACTGTATTCCCATAAGAGACTCTATCAAAAGTAGAAAGCCAGGTCATAATGTTACTTTGCAATTTCTCCACACTTAACATTCAGTAACTGCTGCATTGCTATCACCCTCTGCAGAACAGTTTTCTCTGCTTTTCCCAGCAGAATTCAGATGTCCTGTGGGAGCTAAAGTACAACTTTCATTTTAAGCACCCACCAGAGACTAACAACAATTTCTATATCCTGTGAGAGAAAATGTGGTTGACTCAGCATGTGCCAGCCAGGTCAGATGTCCAGTATATCATGGCCAAAGCCACGTAACCCATTTCCTACCTAGCAGAGGTGATATGAATACAATATCAAGACAGGGCTTTGAATGCAGTGGCAAATTGGCTGAACATACACATGTCTCCACTTAAAGCCTATACTTCTGAATTCAATGAAAGATCAGTATTTATCTGTTAAGTTATTTAGCCCTCCAGTCCTCAATATAACATTCCACTCTGCATAGGAATCCATGGAGAAGAAACAGAGACCCCAAAATGTAATCTTTCCAAAGACAATCTGTCTTGTAGAGAATAAAGCACATAAGCAAGTATGATAGACTATAGTGTTTCTGTAATAAGGATCTGTTACTATATTCCTGTGACTACATAAAGTTGTTTATGACAGTTTTTAAATATTGTCTCTGTGTTTTGTTGAGAATCTAAAAATAAAATTCTATTCTGGATTATCTAGGTAAATACTTCACAACCTTGTTTTGCCACCAAGTTTTATTGCTTAAGTCTGATTAGTGTTTATGGTTGTAACATATGAAATGATCATCTACAGTAACCACTTTTACCTTGAGCTATTTAATGAAGTACTTCTTACACTGGAATCCACAGATACCTTTTAGGTGTGAGTACGTTGAGGGTTTTCAAGTTTGAGAAGCACTGATATGAGGAGAAAATTGATAACATGCTGTTATTTATTGAACTGCTTCAATCAGCTATATGTTTTTATAAAGCTTTTTTAAAGTCTCACACTTAATTCTAAAAACAATCATGTGAAGTTGGTATTATTATCCTCACTGTGTAGATGAAGAAACTGAAGGCTAAACTAAATCATTTGTTCTAAAGTCACAAAGCTGGCCAAGTTGGAGCCATGACAATAATCCAAGTACATCTCATGCTATCTCATCTATATCCTTTTCTCTATGTTACGTCAACTTTGCAAAAAAAGGTATTAATGCACTATGCCCTATACTTTTATTTATGTCATCGAGGTAGTTAGGGGGTAATTCCAGCCAAATCAGAACAGCTGAAAAGCATAAGATGCATATAGAGAACAGGAAAACAAAGTTTTGTTTTGTTTTTTGTTTTGTTTTGTTTTGTTTTTTTTGAGGTTGAAGTCTTGCTCTGTCATCCAGGCTGGAAGGCAATGGCATGATCTCTGCTCACTGCACCCTCCGCCTCCCAGGCTCAAGCAATTCTTCTGCCTCAGCCTCCTGAATAGCTAGGATTACAGATGTGCACCACCATGCCAAGATAATTTTTTGTATTTTTAGTAGAGAAGAGGTTTCACCTTGTTGGCCAGGCTGGTCTTGAACTCCTGACCTCAAGTGATTCACCTGCCTCAGCCTCCCAAAGTGTTAGGATTATAGATGTGAGCCAAAGTGCCCAGCTGAGAACAAAGATTATTTTAAATCTGGTAAACATAGTGGACATGAAAGTAGGGTTGTCAGATTTAGCAAATAAATATACAGGACACCCAGTTAAATTTAAATTTCAGATAAATAATGAATACTTTTTTCCTCTGAATATTTCCCACATAATATTTGAGATACATTTATACTAAAAAGTTACCCATTTATTATATAAAATTCAAATTAACTGGATTTTCTATATTTTACCTGGCAACCTTCCATGAAAGGAAGTGCAGGAACATTTCCTTTTATTGTGCTTTACTTTACTGCACTTTTAATACTGGTTTTTTGTTTTGTTTTACAAATTAAGGGTTTGTGCCAACCTTGTATTGAGAAAGTCTTTCTGCACCATTTTTCCAGCAGCATATGTTCACTTTGCATCTCTGCATCACATTTTGCTCATTCTTGAAATATTTTTAACTTTTTCATTGTTTTATATCCTTTATGCCACTCTGTGATCAATGATTTTTAATGTTGCTATTATAATTGGTTTGGGGTGATACAAACCATGCCCAAATAAGATGGTAAACGTAATAAATGTTGTGTGTATTCTGACTGCTCCACCAACCAGCTACTCTACCACTTCTCCTTCTCTCCTTGGAACTCCCTATTCCCTGAGTCATAAAAATATTTAAATTAGGCCAATTAATAAATCTACAATGGTCCCTAAGTTCTAAAGCAAAAAGAAGACTCACATGTCTCTCACTTTAAATCAAAAGCTAGAAATAATTAATCTTAGTGAGGAAGGCATTTCCAAATCTCAGAAGGCCCAAAGGTTGGCCTTTTGTGCCAAACAGCCAAGTTGTGAATGTAAAGGAAAAGTTCTTGAAGGAAATTAAAAGTGCTATTCCAATGAATATACAAATGATAAGAAAGTAAAACAGACTTATTGCTGATATGAAAGAAGTTTTAGTGGTCTGTGAGGATTAAAGTCTGATGTTTTTATAGTGCCCAAATTCCTTTCTGAGGTTTTATTTAACCTTATATATCATGACTTACTTTCCAACCTGACTCCGGCATAACATCACAAGACAGGGATGAAAATCAAAATATTTCACCCCAATACATGTTTATTTGCCTTAATTTGAAATGGCCCTGCAAAGCTGTTTTTTGTGGGGTAAAATTTGCATCTGTAAAGAATCTCTATTAATATAGCTAGATCTTTTTCTTCCAGACTCTCCCAATCCTAAAGAGAGTAAAACCTGAATAGGAAACATTTATCATCTATTGTCTCTAAGGGCAGCCATTATAAGACTTCAAAAGAACTTTGGTCTCTAAATCTTTTATCTTAACCTGAGCATTCCCTTTCTATGGATCCCAGGTCTTTAGACAAACTCAACCAACTGTCAACGAGAAAATGTTTAAATTTACCTATAACCTGGAAGCCATTCCCCACCCCGCCCCACTTTAAGTTGTCCTGCCTTTCTGGACCAAACCAATGTTTTTCTTAAATGTATTTGATTGCTGTATCATGTCTCTCTAAAATTTAGAAAACCAAGCTGCACCCTGATCACCTTGGGCACATGTTCTCAGGACCTCCTGAGGTCTGTGTCATAGGCCATGGTCACTCACCATCTGGATAGAAGTTCAAACCATCCACAACATTCCCTTAAGCCAAAGCCTAATCAATAGCAAAATCCTAACTCTTCAGTTCTCTGAAGACTAAGAGAGGTGAGAAAGCTGCAAAAGAAAAGTCTGACAGTAGCAGAGGTTGGTTTGTGAGGTTTATGAAAAGAAGCCCTGTTCATAGCATAAAAATGCAAGATGAGGCAGGCAGGTGCAGATGTAGAAGCTACGGCAAGTTAGCCAACTCTAGCTAAGATCACTGGGGAAGAAGGCTACACTAAACAACCGATTTTTCATGCAGCGTAAACCACCTTAAAATGGAAGAATGTGCCATCTATGACTTTGATAGCTAGAGAGGAAAACTCAATGCCTGGCTTCAAACTTCAAAGGGCAGGCTGACTCTATCTTCTTAGCAAGGATTAATGCAGCTAGCAACTTTAAGTTGAAGCAGCAGGGTTTGAGAGAATTGACTCCAATTATCAAAGAAGTTCTTCTGTGGGTAAAATGCTATCACACAGTGTCATATACTACAGTGAAATCTTTTGTGAAAGGAAAAGCCAATTGATGTGGGAAATTTAATTGTTTTATTTTAAGAAATTGCCACAGCCACTCCAACCCTCAGCAACCATTTTCTCTGACTAGATCAGCAGCCATCAAAGTTTACACTTTGCTGAAGTTTCAAATGATTGTTAGCACTTTTTAGTAATATACTATTTTTTATTGAATTGAGGTATATAGATTTTTTTAGACATAAATCAATTGTACCCTAATAAGCTACAATGTACACCTAACTTTTATATGCACTGAGAAACCAAAACAATTGTGTGACTTGCATTATTGAGATATTCACTTTATTGTGGTGGTCAGGAACTGAACCCGTCATGTCTCTGAGGTATGCCAGTAATTGGTTATAAGCAGGAGAGGTAATGAATGGTGGAGATAAATGGAGCCTGAGCTGAGTCAACTGGCTAAGATTATACTTTATTCTCCAGGCAAAGGGATATTATTTCGTTTCTGAGAAAAATATTGATATGATTGGATTTGTGCTTCAGGAAGATTAATCTAGCTGAGAAAGGTAAAACAAATTAGAGACATGAAGAGTTGAAGGTAACAGTTTGGGGGAAAGGGTCTGAATTATACTAGTAGCAGTAGGACAGAGGTGCGGGGGCAGATTTGAGACAAAACAGAGGTAACATCATCAAGTTAGTGATCTGAAGTTTGCTAATGAAATTCACCTATCTGGATTTATGGAACTAACAAACATCTTTGGAAAAAATAAAAAACAAACATGTACCACCATCAATATTTCTATTTGAAAACAAATACTTGAAGTGCCTCTTGGATTGTTTCCCCCGCATTTGGGTGACATTTTCCCCAGAAGCTATGTAAACAGCTCAGACCCAATCCCGAGTTCCTCCACTAAGTTCATGAAGCAGTTTTTCATCATGACACTAAACCCACAGCACATACTCAAGAGGCATATGATGGATTAAGGACATCTTTGAACTGCCAGTGGGAATGGAAAACAGAAGAAGACTAAAGACTGCAGCACACCAGAAGAAAACCTTACCTTTTGGTTGTTTTTTATCAAGCCATGAAGTTTATCTTCTGCCCCAGGACTGCAATGTTTTCCACATGGGTACAGTGGTTTATGATCACAAAGTAGCTACCCTCCAGAGGTTTCCTAAGTCATTCATCATGCCCAGTCTCCAGTTGTCACATGCATCTCATCTAGATACCACAAACACTGAAAAAAGAAGAAAATGAGCAGGTAATTTTAAAATCTAAAAACAATCCATTTGTTCCACTTGTTCAGCAAATATTTATTACATACCTACTCTGCTCTAAATCTAGCCTGCAGCCAGTTTTTGTAAATAAAGTTTTATTGAAACACATCCATGCCCATTTGTTTAGCTTCTTCAATTGCAAAGAGGGAAAAGAGGGAGATCTGATGTTCTCCAGGGTTGGAAACTTCACTCAAGAAACCAAGAGTAAATATTTGAGACTTTGGGGGTAATGCGGTCCCTGTCGCAACTACTCTATTCTACACTGTGAAGCAAAAGCAGGTATAAACAATATGTAAATTGTCTTTAGAGTGCTATTTACAAAACAGGAGGTCAACCTGTTGCCATAATTTCTGACCTCTGGTCTACATCATAGAATGTCCCTGGGCTATGTCTCTAGAAAAAACAATAATAATTTCTCCAACAACTAACCAATATTTTTATTTCTCTTCACTAGAGTAGACATAGAAGATTGACAAAACATATTTTATTTTTGTTTGATTTCTTCATTTGGTGATTTACCTATCTTACATCACATAATTTCAGAAAATCACAGTTGAATCTCAAGTTCATTTTATTCTATCTGGCTCTTATTCAAATATTTATTTCTTTAATATGCTTGTTGTAAAAGAGAACAAGATTTTATACATTTTTTTAATTCATTTCACTAGAGGAGTTTTATGGTGTTTTGTTTTTATTTCAGCATATACTTGGGTAACTTGGGTTCTTGGACTAAGTTTAGATATAGATTATGATGCATGATGATCAATTGCTAATGCTTAGAAAAGAAAACATACCAATATGTAGAAGGCACACTCTGAATTTACCCAATGCTACATCTGTGTGATATCTATTATATGTAGAACAACAATATGTCGGTGAGACAGAGACAGAAACCACACCAGTAATTTAATCAGGGAAACTTTAATAGAAGAAATTACTAACTAGTACAAAAGGAAGTAGCATTTTAGTAGTTAAAAAGGAAAAGAACAGAAAAGGAGAACAGAAAAGTGTCTCTAACACCTCTCTGATGCTGCCACATACAATCAGTTGCCAAGACCCACATGTATTTGGTCTATTATGAGTATTTCCTAACTGAGCTCTATACTTTTGGTCTCTTTGTGAGGCAATATTAATGTTTCTCAACTAGTCACAACTTTCCTCAAAATCCTTTAAAATAATACTTCAATCCAGTATCTTCTTTAAATGTCTTTTAAATTAAATACTTTCTTAGTATTTAAGAACTCCTTGGTCTTTTACTTTAAAACCTCCATAAAACTCTAATTTCTTTTTCTTGATTACTTTTGTACTTTCTTACATATGTAATTTTAGCTGATTCCTTCCTTTCTTCTAGAATGCCCTCCAGCCCATCTCTACCTGTTAACATTCTCTCATTTCTTGAGAACTGATCTCAAACACTATTTTTCCCATGAAGGCATTCCTGTTGCTCCATTAAATAAATACACTCATTTCCTACCCTGTTCTCCTCCAACACTATTTTATATTTCCTGAATGTTAATTACCACACCCACAAATGTTAATTTTTCTACAATCATGAGAAAACACCAGCAGATAAGACTATATTTTAGAGAGTCAGACTAGGACTATATCTTAGACTAGGAATATATTTTAGAGAGTCAGTATATAACAAGAGATGATGTATTAAATCTGATTGTTGAGTTTGAGGCCCGGCTGCTATACTTGCCAGGCCTTAACCCATTTATGCCTGCAGTTGCAATTTTTTGAATTTTTGCAATCAGATCTTCCTGATGACTTTTGAGCAGTAGGATATAAATAGCTCCCTAGTGCTTAGTGTTCCTATAATGGAACACTAGGCATAAAGGGGTTTCAGTGTCTGATTTAGTGAAATACAGATAATATGATAAGCTTTACACACAAAGTGACTAACACAGTGTTAAGTTCAGGGTAGGTGCAAAATAAGTCAGTTTTTCTTTTTCATCTTTAGATTCCTCCTGGCCCCTAACACAAAGAATGTTCAATTTCTTAAATACATTTTTATGAAGATGTAGGCCAATATGAAGTTTGCCATTTTAGAAACTCAGCATTATCAGCTGAGCAATCCTATCTGAATCCCTAGTGTAGCAAAACCTTCGAAGAACTTAAAATTTCCATATCTCAGTTTTTCCCATGTAGGAAACAAAATATAAATGAACCTATTGCTCCCAATTGTAAATGTGTGGTGCGCAGGAGAGAGAAAACGAGGGCCACAATGAGCAAGGGGATGCCTTTTTTAATCCTTAAATTCCAAAATCAGGCCACTATTTTGACTTTGTATTAATTTTTTCTTGGTCTATTCAGCTTCCAAGTTTTAGATGGAAACAGTAGTTCTTTTCTTGCTTCATATTAACCTTTCTAATTTTTTAACTTTTATTTGTCCCCTCATTTTATATTATTTCCAAGTTGAATGCAATTACAACTCTCAACTATATATATATTTAAGACAAGGTTTTGCTCTGTCACCTATGCTGGAGTACAGCACAGCCATAGCTCACTGCAACCTTGATCTCCTGGGCTGAAGCAATTCTCTCACCTCATCAAAAGGAAATTTTACTTGTAGTTTCATTTAAAAAATCAAAAGTTGCTTAACTAAGCTGAGTTTAAGAAATAAATAAAATCCCAAAAATTGTGTATAAATTGAATTTCTTTTCAATATAAATGAATGAATATTGGGTTAAATGGTCTATAATAATATGATTCTTGAGGAATAAATTCATATTTATAAATAAGTATTTGGGCAAAAATGAATAATTTAGGTTTTCATACATCAGATTTGTTTCATGTGGGCTAAATCTATAATCTCATTCCTTATTCCTATTTGAAACTCATTTCTATGATGACAAAATATATATTGTTTTCTGAGAAAATAAAAACCATGCTTAATGAAACAAATGAAGGGAATAAGTCATGAGCTACATTTTAATAGTTTTAGCCCTCAGTTGAAAAGATACTGCCAAATCAAGTGCCCCATATCTTATATTCATTTAGAAAATCTCTGAACACAGAAAAGAAATGTAACTCTATAAAAACCCCAGGCACAAGCTGCTAACCAGTTGAATATAATTTTATAGATTTTTTTATACTTGAATATAGAAAGTCTTTTGATTGTTATGTATCTTGCAAGATTTGTATAAATAAGGGATGACTGGTTGCATCATGATGTACACAGGTATTGCTCAATCTGCTACTTCACATTTTTTGCTATGATGATGAAAAATTCACAATGACATTTCCCTTGACATAAATGTAGATCTATAAAACAGAGATTTTTATCTTCAGAATCACAGAATGTTTGAACTCTCAAGACCCCAGAGATGACTTAGTTTAGCCTTTTCCTTTTATATTTCAAGTTGTTGAAACTCAGAAAGATAATGGCATGCCCAAGATCATCCAGGTTATTGGTGGCCACACCATGAAAATTTAGGACCCTGTTTCTTTCCCTATTGCACAGTTTCAAACAGAAAATGGAAATTACAGTGTTTCAAATCCAAAATTTAAGCCATTTTCCCCCATGCTAGTTAGCCAAGCTACTTTGAGGTCATTTTTGTTTGCTCACTTTTGTTTGTTAAGTAAAGCATCCTATTCTCTACAAAAAATAAAAAGCTAAGGTATTGACTCTGGGAAAGTTTTTAAAGCAAATTAAAATAAATGATGAAAAACAAAGTTAATATTAGAAATAATTAAACACATCATTTATTCCTGGGAAGTAAACTTCCTAGAGCTCTCATAAGTACTTTTGATTATGACAGTTGAAGAGGCACTAATTGCCAATATTCTCCAGTCACTTGCCAACACCTAAAACTGAAGGATAAATATCCAGGACTAAAATCTGTCAATTATGTTTTCTTATATCCCAACAACTTTAGTTACAACCTATCTGAGTTCTACACAAAGGAGGCAGAGCAAGATAGCTGAATAGAAGCCTCCACTGACTGCCTTCCCGGCAGGAATGCCAACTGAACAACTATCCACACATAAAAGCACCTTCCTAAGAGGCAAAAACCAGGTGAGTGATCACAGTACCTGGTTTTAGTTTCATGTCAAGGAAAGAGGCACTAAAAAGGTAAGAAAGACAGTCTTGAATTTTTGATGCCACCCTTCTGCCATCCCCCACCCTCTGCTGTCATGCAGCAGTGGCTGCATGGTGCCGAGACAGAATCTGTGCCCTTGGGGCAGGAAGACTGCCATGACTGTGAGACTTTGCACTGGAATTCAGTGTTGCCCTGTCACAGTCGAAAGCAATGCAGGGCAGAACTCAGCCAGTACACACAGAGAAAGCATTTAGACAGGCCCTAGTCAGAGAGAAACTGTGCATCCCAGTGGTTGAAATCTGAGTTCCAGCAAGCCTTGCCACTGTGGACCAAAGTGCTCTGGGGTCCTAAATAAACTTGAAAATCAGTCTAGGCCACAAGGACTGAAATTCCTGGGCAAGTCTTGGTGTTATGCTTGGCTCAGAGCAGTGGACTTGGGGAGCACGTGACCTAGGAAGATACCAGCTAGGGTGGCCAAGGGAGTGCTAAGGCCACCACTCCCCCAACCTCAAGCAGGAAAGCTCACAGCTCTAGGAAAGACTCCTTCCCTCTGCTTAAAGAGAGGAGGGGAAGTCCTCATTAAGCAGACTCCTTTCCTCTGCTTAAAGAGGACTTTGTCTTGCAATTTGGATATCAGCTCATTTCCAGTAGGATAGGGCACCAAGCAGACTTTCGAGGCTCCCATTCCAGATCCTTGTTTCCAGATGAAATTTCTAGATACAACCTCGGCCAGAAGGGAACCACTGCCTTGAGGAGAAGGACCAAATTCCAGCAGGATTCATCACTTGCTAACTGAAGAGCCCTTGGGCCTGGAATAATCAGCCGTAGTACCCAGGCAATACTTGCTGAGGACCTTGGGTGAGATTCACAGACATGCTTGCATCAGCAGTGACCCCACCATTCTGAGCTGTGTTGGCTAAGATCAGGGACTTTTTCTGCTTGAGAAAAAGAGAGGGAAGAGTAAGGGGACTTTGTCTTGCAGTTTAGGTACCAACTCAGCCATAGTAAAGAAGAGCATCAAGCAGGCTCTTGAGTTCCCAGTTCCAGGCCTTGGCTCTTAGATGGCATTTCTTGACATATTCTAGGCTGGAGGGGAGCCCACTACCCTGAAGCGTGAGTCCCAGGCCTGGCAGCGTTTACCACAAGCTAACTGAAGAGCCCTTGGGCCATAAATAAATATCATTGGTAGCCAGGCAGTACTTATGTCAGGCCTGGGCTAATTGTGGGCACAGGGAAAGATTTTGTTTGAGGAAGGAAGAGGGAAGAGTGGAAAGGACTTTGTCTTCTGCCTGGGATGCCAAAGCACCTGCAGTAGAATAGAGCACCAGGTAGATTCCCAAGGGTTCTGACTCCAGGCCCTTCCTATGGATGGCAACTTTAGACACTCCAGGACTGTGGAGATCTTACCACCCTAAAGGGAAGGATATAAGCCTCGATGGCTTCACCACCTGATTAAAGAGCCCAAGGGCCTTGAGCAAACATAAGCAGTAGCCAGGCAGTGGTTACCACAGGCCATGGGTAAGACCACAGTGCTGTGCTGGCTTCAGGTCTGATCTAGCACAGTCCTAAGGGTGGTAGTCACAGGGGTGCTTGTGTCACTCCTCCCCAAGCTCCAGGCAGCTCAGCACAGACAGAGACTCTGGTTCATTGGGGAAAAGTAAGAGAAGAGAACAAGAGTCTCTGACTGGTAATCCAGGGAATTCTTCCGAATCTTTCTCAAGACCACCAAGGTGGTACCTTCATGATTCTGCAAAAGCCACAGCATTACTGAGCTTGAGGTACCTCCTAATACAGATAAGGCTATAGTGACCAAAGACAGATCACAACACCTGAGTCTCTTCTAAAAGCTGGAAATCCCACCCAAGAAGGATGTGTACAAACAAACTCAACTGTGAAGACTACAATAAGTACCTTGCGCTTCAGTGCCCAGAAACCAACAAACATCCTCAAGCATCAAGAGAATCCAGGAAAACATGGTCTTGCCATGCAAACTAAATAAGTCACCTTGAACCAATCCTGCAGAAACTAAGACATGTGACCTTTCAGACAAAGAATTCAAAATAGCTGTTTTGAGGAAGCACAACAAAATCCAAGATAGCACAGGGAAAAAATTCAGATAAATTTTAAAAATTGATTGAAGTAGTTAAAAACAATCAAGCAGAAATTCTGGAGTTGAAAAACACAAGTGACATACTGAAAAATGCTTTGGAGTCTCTCTCTTTTTTTTTTTTTTTTTTGAGATGGAGTTTTACTCTTGTTACCCAGGCTAGAGTGCAATGGCGCGATCTCGGCCCACCGCAACCTCCGCCTCCTGGGTTCAGGCAATTCTCCTGCCTCAGCCTCCTGAGTAGCTGGGATTACAGGCACGCACCACCATGCCCAGCTAATTTTTTGTATTTTTAGTAGAGACGGGGTTTCACCATGTTGACCAGGATGGTCTCGATCTCTTGACCTCGTGATCCACCCGCCTCAGCCTCCCAAAATGCTGGGATTACAGGCTTGAGCCACCGCGCCTGGCCTGGAGTCTCTTAATAGCAGAACTGATTAAACAGAAGAAAGAATTAGTGAGCTTGAAGAGAGGTATTTGAAAACACACAGTCCGAGGGGACAAAAGAAAAAAGAATTAAAAATAATTAAAGCATACCTACAAGACCTAGAAAATAGCCTCAAATAGGCAAATCTAAGGAGGCTCTAAAGAGGAAGTAGAGAGAGAGAGATCTGTGAGAAAAATGTTAATTCAAAGAATAATGACAGATAGCTTCTCAAGCCTAGAGAAAGATGTCAATATTCAAGTACAAGGTTGTAGAACGGCAAGCAGATTTAACCCAAATAAGTCTACTTCAATCTATTTAATAATCAAACTCTCAAATGTTAAGGATGAAGAAAGAATCCTAAAAGAAGCAAAAGAAGGACCAGGCGCAGTGGCTGACGCATGTAATCCCAACACTTTGGGAGGCCAAGGCAGGCAGATCACAAGGTCAGGAGTTTGAAACCAGCCTGGCCAACATAGTGAAACCTCGTCTCTACTAAAAATACAAAAATAAGCCAGGCATGGTGGTGCATGCCTGTAGTCCCAGCTACTTGGGAGGCTGTGGCATGAGAATTGCTTGAACCTGGGAGGCAGAGGTTGCAGTGAGCCGAAATCATACTACTGCGCTTCCGCTTGGACAACAGAGTAAGATTTTTGTCTCACACAAAAAGAAAAAAAAAAAAAGAAGAGGCAAGAGAAAAGAAACAAATAACAACATATAAAGGAGCTCCAATATGTCTGGCAGCAGACTTTTCAGTGGAAACCTTACAAGTCAGGAGACAGTGGCGTGACATATTTAAAGGCTGAAGGAAAAAAAAATGTACCCTAGTTTATTTGGCAAAAAAAATCCTTTAAATATGGAGGAGAAATAAAGACTTTCTCAGACAAACAAAATCTGAGGAATTTCATCAACACCAGACCTGTCCTACATGAAACACTAAAGGGATTTCTTCAATCTGAAAGGAAAGGATGTTAATGACCAATAAAAAATTATCTAACGACACAAAACTCACTGGTAGTAGTAAATACACAGAAAAACACGGAATGTTGTAATTGTGGTGTGTAAACTATTCATAACTTGAGTAGAAAGATTAAATAATGGCCCAATCCAAAATAATGACATAATAATGACAACTTTTCAAGTGATAGACAGTACAATAAAATATAATTGAAAAAAACAAAATGAGGAAAAGGTAAAAGTGTAGAGTTTGTATTCATTTTATCTTTGCTTGTTTGTTTATGCAATCACTGTTAAGTTGTCATCAGTTTATAATGTGGGCTATAACACAATATTTACAAGACTAATGGTAACCTCAAATCAAAAATCATACAATGGATACACACAAAAATATAAAAAGCAAAAAATTAAAACAGACTACCAGAGAAAATCACCTTCACTAAAAAGAAGACAAGGAAGACAAGGAAGACAGGAAGGAAGGGAGGAAGGGAGGGAAGGGGGAAGGAAGGGAGGGAGGGAGGACCAAAAGACAACAAGGAAATAAATAACAAAACAGCAAAACTAAGTCCTTGCTTATCAATAATAATATTGAATACAAATAGACTACACTCTCTGATCAAAATACACAGAGTATGGCTGAATACATTAAAAAACAAGACCCAGTGAACTACTACCTACAAGAAACACACTTCCCCTATACAGACAACAGATTTGCAGACAAAACTACTGAAAAAAGACAAAGAAGGTCATTATATAATGATAAAGGGGTCAACTCAGCAAGAGGACATAACAAATGTAAATATATATTCACCTCAAACTGGAGCACCCAGATATATAAAACAAATATTATTAAAGAGAGACACAGACACCAATACAATAATAGATGGAGACTTCAACACCCCACTTTCATCACTGGATAGATCTTCCAGGCAGAAAACAAGGAAACATTGAACTTTGCACCATATACTAAATGTACATAGTAGATATTTACAGAACATTTCATCCAGTAACTGAAAAATGCATTTTACTACTCAGCAATGGATTATTCTCAAGGATAGACTGTATGTTAGGCCACAAAATAAGTATTAAAATATTCAAAAACTTGAAATAATATCAAGCATTTTTTCTGACCATAATGGAATAAAACTAAAATTCAATAACAAGAAATTTAGAAACTATACAAACACATGGAAATCAAAAAATATGCTCCCGTATTATCTGTGGATCAATGAAGAAATTAAGAAGGAAATTGAAAAATTCCTTGAAACAGATAGAAACACAAAATACCCAAGCCTGTAGGATACAGTGAAAGCAATACAAAGAGGAAAGTTTATAGCTATAAGTGCCTACATCAAAAAAGTTAAAAAGAACTTCAAATAAACAACATAGAGATGCATCTTAAGGAACTAGAAAAGCAAGAGCAAACCAAACCCAAAATTAGTAGAGGAAAAAAATAGTAAAGATCAGAGCAAAAATAAATGAAATTGAAACAAGGCAAACAATACAAAAGATAAATGAAAATAAAAGATGATTTTTTGAAAAGATTAAAAAAGCTGACAAACGTCTAGCCAGACTAAGAAAAAGAAGGGGGTTCTATACAAGACATTGAGACTCTACCCATTCATCACAACTTGAATTCAGTCATGAAGCCTGAGCATCGCTTTTTTAATGCTTCCCTCTTTATACCTATATCCATTTTATCTCTGGAATCATTAAATTCTTTTATTTTATTGTCTTAGTAAAATATATACACATGAATATACATAATTTATTCTTTATTCATCTTCCATGAAAATTGTATAACTATCTTTTCCTGCTCTGTCCATCAGGCACAATTTCCCTTTACCATCAGTCTACCATTCAACTTGTGCCCATTAATTACCTGCCCAACACAGGATTAAAGGCTAACAGTGTAGGAGGATGGACCAAAGATATAAAAAATATGTGGAATCTATATTTGCTAAGGGAAAAATTGATATTCAATGAATTCTCCTGTAAACAAAAATAATATTAAACTCTTACTATATCCTTTATATTATTATAACTATTATGTGGTGGCAGTTCTTAACCAGAGGCAATTTTGCCACCTGTGGTACATTTGGCAATGTATGAAGACATTTTTGATTGTCACAACTTGGGGAGTTGGCAGCTGCTACTGGCATCTAGTAGGCAGATGCCATGGGTCCTAGGACAGCCCCCTAAAACAAAGAATTAACTAGCTGAAAATGTCAGCATGTCAAAGTTGAAAAACCCTCTTCAAAGGCATTATTATAAACATTCTATGTACATTAGATAATTTAATCCTAGGTTACTCTCATTTAACTGGGAATTTATAAGAGTCACAGAGAAGTTAAGTAACTTGCAAAGAGGTCAAGAAACAGCTAGCAAGAGATAGATATAAGATTCAAAATTGAGACATCTGGGTCCTAACAGCTCTGTGTCTCTGACTGCTGAAATTATATTCTTTTTTTTAAGGCCAAAATCACTAAAATTTTTCTAGT
Source organism: Sapajus apella (assembly GCF_009761245.1). Taxonomy (NCBI): domain Eukaryota; kingdom Metazoa; phylum Chordata; class Mammalia; order Primates; family Cebidae; genus Sapajus; species Sapajus apella. The sequence goes on along the minus strand of NW_022436984.1, from coordinate 7,622,540 downwards.
CCAGTTGACCCTTCAACAATGTGGAGGTTAAGGACTCTGGCCCTCTGTGCAGTTTAAACTTTATGTATAACTTTTGACTCTCCCAAAACTTAACAACAAATAGACTACTGTTGACCAGAAGCCTTACCAGTAAATAAACAGTCTATTAACACATATTTTACATGATGTATGTATTATATACTGTATTATTTAAAATAAGCTTGAGAAAAGAAAATATTAACAAAATCACATAGAAGACAAAATATATTTACTATTCATTAAGTGAAAGTGGATCATGATAAAAATCTTCATCCTTGTTGTCTTCATGTTGGGTAGGCTGAAGAGGAGGGGTAGGGGAGTTGGTCTTGCTCTCTGAAGGGTGGCAGAGGTGAAAGAAAATTGGCATATAAATGGACCTATGCAGTTCAAATTCATGCTGTTCAAAGATCAGCTATACTTTGTAGGGCCCTCTCATATAATTACTATAGCAGCTCTATGCTCTGAGATTCACAGTATTTTCATATTTCATTAGCTGTCACCATGACATGAAGATTTTTTTGATTCCCTTCCCACCTACACAGTTAAAAATAATTGTTCTGGCCTTCAAACTCCCAGAGCTGTTGTATCTTACCGAGAGCATGACACCGGGATTTCCCAAAGCACTTCCTAAGGGACACTGGCTCTGCCAAGGATTAAAAGGTATTGTGTGGGCTGAGACAGGAGAATCACTTGAACCAGGGAGTCAAAGGTTGCAGTGAGCCAAGATCATGCTACTGCACTCCAGCCTGGTGACAGAGTAAGACTCCATCTCAAAAAGAAAAGGGATTGTGTGATAAGAATAATTCTGTACTCAAATAATACATGAAAACATAAGATAAACAAAATGAAACTTTCCATTTAAACTTCCCAGAGACTGATATGCAGTGTGAATGTCAGAGAGGGAGATATACTTTATTTTGCACACCTCAAATTAATTTGAGCAAAAAAGCTCTTCTTTATCTATCAGTTTGAGAAATATTAGTATCATATGACCAAAAATAATAAAAGAATAATAATCATGTTGTTAGGTTATAATGATCTTTTCTTACCTCTTGACCTTTTAAGTGACCCACTCAATACCCTTCTTTCAAGCAAAAGGGATAACATTTATAAAGCATTATAATATAATAAACACTATGCAAAGACACTGCAGAAAATATACACAAACAAATCATTATTTTAATGACTCTTCTTATGGGGCTTAAAAAGAAATGGCCGGGCTTGGTGGCTCACGCCTATAATCCTAGCACTTTGGGAGGCTGAGGCAGACAGATCACAAGTTCAGGAGATGGAGACACCTGGAATGTTCTTGACAAACTAGAAAACCCTGGCAGGTCAGCATACTCTGAGAAGCATCACACTAGAAAGCACTAGTCTGGCAGAAGGATACTGAGCTTTCGGGTCAGAGAAATTAGGATCTAGTGTTAGCTTTGCTATGATTTGGGGGTAAGTTAACATTTCCAAGCCCCAGTTTTCTCATCTGTTAAACAGACATAATATGCACCTTGCATGTACTTGAGAAAAAGAGGTGAAACATTATATGTACATTGCTTTATATGTAGCCTATAGCTTTTTTTGAGTTGTGACTCACAAATGTTATTTCCATTTTATTCCCTTGAAACCAGATCCAGAGCTTTGCTACTCAAAGGGTGGCCCATGGACCAGCATCATCTGCATCGCCCATGTTTTTGTACAAAATACAGAACTTTCACCCCAACCCCAAACCTAATGAATCAAAATCTGATTTTTTTCAAGGCCTTGAAGGTATTTGTATACCTATTTTTATGCATATTAAAGTCTGAGAAACTCTGATATAGAAGCCCATGTTTATTAACTGATAGTTGTTGGCATGGGATGGAATTGGAAGTGACAGGGATGTCTATTAATGAGACTCCAGAACATCCTGGGGAAGATTCAAAGGGCCTGGTCGGAAAATTGTAGAAAGTCTCTTTATCATGTAAAAGCATAATCTCCTTCCAGTTTTTGCTCTCTCCCATTAATAAGTATATTTAGAGATGGTAGAGCATGCTGTGGCATCTTGGGACAGATGTTGAATAGATACAGCTCCCACACTTCGCTGCCATGTAGATGATGGAGATCACTCCATGTTAGGTGAGTGACCAGCCTAATATTGTCTCTCAAGAAGAACTTTCCATTGGTACCTTTATAATGAATTTTTAGACCTGCAAGCAGACCATGAGTGTAACACTTCATGCCTGAGTCCAATATACAGATACAGAAGCCCTGGTTTCCTCTGTCTCCTGATGGTATTTAGAAAATGCATCATTCAGCCTCTGTGTTACAGCCAGAAATTATCTCTAAAGCTGCTCCTTCAATTTCTGGGTCTTGTATTGATATATTCCTACTAGCTCAAGCATGTTGAAGACCATTAGAAATATCCCATGTGGTTCAGTCAAGAAATAACATTAGAGAAAATAACCATAAACTGTGTGTAAGAGAGGGTCCCACAACTCACCTTGTAAGAAATTCCTCAAGTTTAAGTACTTAAGCCTGTTTATTCCATTTTTTAAATGAACTAGAGAAACAATTAATAGGTATCTTATGGTACACTTAATTTATACCAACAGATTTTCATTTAATGTTTAGAGTCTGTGAATTCATTACTAGAAATATTTATGAAATGTCAGTGCCATCCTTTCTCCAACTATCCTTTAACCCAACCCCAAACAGGATAGTATCTTAAGGACAGACTTAGGTAGCAAGAAAAAAAAAATCAGGAAATGGATTGTTATCTTTTAAGCTAGACAGAGCTTTATAATTGCAAAACTACTTTAGATGAATTCTTTTCTTTAAATCACTTCACTCAGGAACTCAATAAATGTCTATTAGAGGACTGAATAAACCAGCATTTGGTGACAGTGTTCCACCAGCATGTCCAGAAAAGCCTCTACTGTTAGAACTTTGTTTGGCTAACCACCCATCTAGTAGACCTTTCCAGATCTCATCAGTAATTGCAAATGTTATCTCTTGGATAAAAGGAAAAGTGTGTTAGTTGTATGTTGACAAGCATATCCATAGAGATGTTTTGCTGCCAAGAAAAGAGGCTGAATGTGAGGAAATTTCATTATGCACACATATCCATTAAAAAAAATTAAATGATCGGAAACATCTCTCTGATGCACAGTCTTCAGCATCAACCTGGAATTGATTCAGTTGTTGTTGTTTTATGGAATTGCTTTTTTTCCTCCAACAAAGCCTCAGTGAAATTTGTTAGCAGAAATTTTAGTTAATGGCATTCAGCCAAAGTATTTGTCAATGGGGTTTTACTTCTTAGATGTGTCTGGTAGCTTTGAAAAAGTTTTTTATTTTTTATTTTTATTTAGAAGTCATCAGAGAATGTCTGGAATCATAAGTACTAGACAGTCTCTATTCCAAAACTTATTTTATATTAAACTTGAAATTCCCAGGATTCCTTTGGGTACTAGAATATGCAAATGTATGAGTATGACACTGCACGAATACACAGTTGAAGATTTCATGACTGAAAGAAAACACCAGTTTAAATAAAAGAAAGATTGTTATTTTTCTTAGGGAAAGAATAAAGAATATCAGAAACATGAAAGTTTATTGAGTCTGACTATGATAATAAATAGTATAATTTATTGAATTAAAATTCCAATCTTGGCCTATTTCTTTTGTTAACTCACTACCTCAACTGCTGCAGTGTAGAAGAGCATCCAGTTCTTTTTAGTGAGAGAGTGAATACATTTGGCCTGACAGAGAAGTCAAATTTTCCTCAAGGAAGAAGTCTATGGTCCACAGCAATGCATTGACACAAATTGCTACTCTCTGGCTGCATAATCTTGGTTATTTAAACTTGCAAAGCATCACATTCCTCATTTTGAAAATGCAGAAAATGGTCAACACTGTCACAGAATTGCTGCACTGACAAGTAAACCCCTGTACAGCATATGTACCAAACAGACAATAAGTGTTCATTGCATTTCTTTGCCTTCCCTCTACGACCTCAAGTTATGAATAGATTATGCTTATATTGCACAGAGACTTTCTGAGCTTCGCTGAACCTTTTACCTTTTCTTTTTTCTTTTTTTCTTTTGAGATGGAGTCTCACTTTGTCACCCAGACTGGAGCGTAGTGGTGCGATCTCAGCTGACTGCAACCTCTGCCTCCCAGGTTCAAGTGATTCTCCTGCCTCAGCCTCTCGAGTAGCTGTGACTGCAGGTGCGTGCCACCACACCCAGCTAATTTTTTTTATTTTTAGTAGAGACGAGGTTTCATCATGTTGGCCAGGATGGTCTCGATCTCTTGACCTCGTGATTTGTCTGCCTCGGCCTCCCAAAGTGCTGGGATTACAAGCATGAGCCACTGCACCCGGCCTCTACTTTTTCAGTGGCAATCACTATCAGCTTTACCAGCAGAAACATTCACAGGTCAGGTAGATCAGGTTCATATCATGTATTGACTTGGTTTATAGGCTCAGGACTCTGGCTACTTATGTGGAAACAAACTTTGAATTTACAGATAAGAAAATATGAAAAACTGTGATACTTTAGGGAAATGTTCTAAAACAAAAATTAGATCCTTTCTCCAGTCTTGCTTTTATTACCAACTGGCTTCATCACTTTTTCTGTCACTTTATCTTTTGAGATTCAATTTCCTACCTAAACAATGTGATTGAAACTCTTAATTCACAGAGTGTTATAAAAATCCAATGAAATATGGAAATCTGGAACTGTTTACAACTATAAGGTAGTGAGAGTAGCAGGACCAGGGAAATCTGCTACTCTGTGCAATTGTTTTTATCAGCAAACACGTAAAAAAAAAAAAAAAGAGAGAGAAAGAGAGAAGATTTTCCAGGCATATCATTTGTGACTCTGAGGTTTTTCTCATGAGAATGAAGATGTCAAAAGTGGAAAAGCAGATAAATTCTGAGTGAGACCAATGAAGAAGTCAGAGGGCAGGAGTTATACCTCAGTACAACAGGTACAAGAGAGTGTTTAAGAAAAAGGGTGAAGGTCAGTATACTAGTACACATTTTATGATATAGCAGGTCATGCCATGAAATTATATAAACAGCTAGCATATTTGTGAATATACAGAAGGAGCTTAGAGAACAAGGAAATTCATTGAGGTTGAACTTTTTCCTGATTGAGATCAGGGATTTATTAGCTCATATAAACCAACTGGAATGCATCCCTTTTTCTGTGAAGTTGTATAATGACTTCTGCATAACCAAGACATGACCAATTTTGGGAATGCGGTCTGGAAAGAAAGAATGTGAGAGCAACTGAGTGAAGGTATGGAGACCATGAGCTATTCTGTTGTGATCATCCCCAGCAAACCAGCAGGAGCCAATCTCTGAACTTTCATCAGCTTAGAGAAAGGATTTTATGCAAACCCCTCATTCCAGACTCAACTTTTGAAGGCTTTCAAATCACCACCAACATGTAAGTATTGCTGCTCCCTGGCAATGGTCCACCGATCTTGTGCCTCAGATTTCTAATGGACTTCCATCATCGACAGTGAACGTCATGGTTATTATTCAGCCACAATTTAGTTTTTTAAAGTAGGATTATTTGAGGGGTTAGGAATCAACATAATTTTCATGCTGCTTCTGCTTAAACATCTGTATAACTTTCCCTATACACATGCATGCATCTCTCATTTCATTGTAGATGCCTGAGAGAATGAACTATATCTAGAGAAAGAAGCAACCATCAAGGGAGTAGGGCTTTTTCTTAAACAATTTCTTTTTTGGGTATAGAAAATTTTCACCTCTATTCCAATGATCATCTTTCCTTTTCTTTTTGGTATTATTTATCAAACATGTATTTTCTGGGCACTGGTTCTCTTCCCAGCTTTATTGAGGCATAATTGACAAATAAAAATTATATGTATTTAAGCTATACAATGTGATCATTTGAAATACATGTATATTATAAATTGATTACCACAATCAATTTAATAAAGATATCCATCACCTCACATAGTTACCTGTTGTTTCGGGTGTGGTTAGAACACTTAAGCCTATTGTCTTAGCAAATTTCAAGTATGTAATACGGTATAATTAACTATAGTCACGGTGCTGGGCATGACTTTTTTTTGAGACAGAGCCTCACTGTTTCACCAGGCTGAAGTGCAGTGGCATGATCTCGGCTCCCTCCAACCTCTGCCTCCCGTGTTCAAGCGATTATCCTGCCTCATCCTCCCTAGTAGATGGGACTACAGGTGCATGCCACCTCACCCAGCTAACTTTTGTATTTTTAGTACAGATGGGGTTTCACCATGTTGGCCAGGATAGTCTTGATCTGACCTCGTGATCCGCCCAACTCAGCCTTCCAAAGTGCTGGGATTACAGATGTGAGCCACCGTACCTGGCCAACTTTCTTATTCTTAAAGGAATAAAGCCAAGGTCCATCCAGAGCAACCCTTCCTGAAATGTGGTCATGTTCTGTGAAACAATAGATTATTATGCCTCAGTACACTGGAAGAAAAGATGGCAGAAAATTCAGGAATGGATGCGAATAGACCCAGAATCGTTGTTTAGTACTAGCGAAGAGTTTGTTTTCCAAAGAAGGATAAATCCTTTGACAACCACCTGTGAAACGAGGTTCTGATATTCTACCAAATTATGTTAGAACACAAGATAGGGAGGCAGGAGAACACAGAATTAAGAATCAAGATGGTTTGTTCTGTTTCTAGCTATTAGTACATCATGAGGCAAGTCACTTTCTTTACTCAGTCTCTGTTATGCTAACTGTTAAATGAAAAGAATGTGTTATAGTCTCTAATGTTCCATCCAACTCTAAGTTTTTATGGTGTCCATGAACCTCTGTTCAATAGTAATGAGATCAGCATAAAGGCCATGCAGGGAGGAATCAGCTTCACCTAAGTTGGAGCAATCCTCAGAAATGCCAGCTGCTTCTTTTATGTATAGAAATATTATTTATTTATTGTATATATTAATCAGCACCAGTGACTTTACCATCCAACTTGAATTTGAGGACCCTGACCACAACCTAAAATAGATATTTTGCATTTCCCATCAAGGGCCATCAGAGACTTCACAAAGCTTAAGGAGCTTCATCGGTCTTGCTAAAATGCACCTGTCAGTTCCTAATGTTCTCTTTTAACAAACATTAGCCTAACACTCAGCAATCTTGAGTTGGACCCAGCTATTAATAATTTGCTTTGTGATCCTGAGTATATCACTTAATCTGCTCAGACTCAGTTTTCTCTATCCTACATGGAGAAGAATGGAATAGATTTCATGCAGCCCAAACATTCTATGATTCGACATTTAAACAACCAAGGGAGAGGGGTGATTTTAATTTGCAGTCAAGAGATATTGAATCTATGTCTTCATGCTATCCTTATTTGTCTTTGTTTCTAATCCAGCTTGCAATTATGGTTGATTTGCTAAATTGCAAACATTTTCACTTAGTGAGTAATTCTCACACCACCCAGAACAGTATCTGACACTTATTAGTCCCTCGGTATGTACTGATTGAATATATGAATGCAAGAAAACTGCAGCTTAACGATGAGAACCAAAAACTATTCTAATAGCTCCAACTACATTCTGTAAAATCTGAATGGAAACTTCTGAATTGGAAGTTACAAGTACTAACCAGCATTCTGAGATACACAGTTACTTATATATGTGTTGCTTCAGGATAATCTACAGCCAAGGCACAATTTCAACTAAATGGATTTGATTCAAATGTAAATTAATTTGTCCCTTCAAATCAAAGCAGCTTAGTAGAAATTTTACATATATTGGGTAATTAGGTGAATTTCTAGTCAGTACCTCATTATTGGTTAATTATTAAAGGCAGGTCACAGCTCTAATTTAAGGATTCTATTTATGTCTGGAAATCTACACTATGGTCTACTTTGAAGTGCTATTGCAAGGGAGGGAGAGAGAAATAGCCGTGAGTCAATGGCAGTAAGTTCAAATCCCAATTTCTCATCTAGAGCAATTTAACCCATTTCTGTTCTCAGTTTCCAAGTATAAATGGTGCAATTACATTTTCTTTTGCATACCACCTTCACAAATATTAATGTGTTACTGTTGATTTTTAACAGAGAACTATTAGAAGGTATGCATAGTCCAGAAATAGGAAAAATAAAAAATAAGAGAGGAAGTAGAACATCAAGGAAGAAAAGATGGCCCTGATCCTATTGGCCTCATCTTTGCTTTTTCTAAGAGATTCCAAGCTAGCACAATAAACACACAAACAAATGGGTGTTGGGGAAGAACCATGAAGGACTGCTTGGCAAAAGGGGAATTGACACTCCATCTGTGGAATCTCCAACGATCAGAATTATTAGTGACAGTAATATTTTGACTGTTATCCACTGTGTACACACATATACTATGCATAGCTCTATTTAGAAGCAGTCATAGTTAATTCACTCAGAAAAAAAAACCCAGGGATACATTTGCTGTGATTTAAATACTATATCTGAGAGAAATATACAGATCTTTAAGAAATGAACAATGTAACTTCTAGAGTAGGTGGGGAAATTAAATTGTTGAAAGGGATTTGTAGCAAATAGCCTTTAAAGTGGACTTAAAATGCACTGGAAAAGAGGGAAGAAAGATAAGGAAGGAGGTTGTACTAAAAAAAATAATAAATGATGACTGTGCAGGGTATGGTCATGCATTGCAGAATTGTACCTTAGCCAGAGGCAGCAATTATATATGCAACAAATTAGGCAGCCCCTAATTTAAAGAGGACTAACTTGAGGGATTTAAAGAGTCATAGCATGGGCAAGTACAGCTTGAAGCTTACTGCAGTGGAGAAGAGAGACAACACCACTTCATCATGTAGAACATGCACGGAAAGAAAAGCCAAGAAGAGTCTAATCACCCAGGAAAGAGTGAAATGGGAGGAATCAAGGAATCAGACTACATTTAATTTCTACCTAGAATAAGAATAATTACTTATTAATTTTACTTAAATATTGACTATGAGAAAAAACACTCTTAATTTTAAATGTAAATTGTTTTCATTTAACATAGATAAACGTTACAAACGTAACACAGATTTGAATGTCAATGTTATAGGACTTTCAAAAATAAAGATATTAAAGAAATACCTTGCTTACGATACACTAAACAATCATATCATTTGTACCTTTTTCTTTAAGAACACTTAATTTAAAAAATTTAGAGTCAGGCAACACTTTTCTGCATTAAGTACAAAAACCTCAAGCTATTTGTTATCAGAAAATATTCAGATGCCAAGACTTCAGTAAGGACTGAGCATCCCCCGTCCCTGATAACCTCTTCATAAAGAATATTTGCCACCAAGAGCAAGAAGTCCCCCTAAGGAGTCCAAATGATGGAGAAGTGATAAAAGGTGTTTACAAAAGATAAATGTTAAGCTAACTCCCCTCTGGTCTCCCCTAATACACTCACTAAATGGAAGACAGCCCTCAACATCACTAGGCAAGTCATCTTAATTTTATAAATCACATCTTGTTTATAAGCTGTTACTTATGCATAATAAACTCTGGGACCTCTTGGTGAGCTCCCAAATCTGCTTGCCATTCATTAACTATTTTAAAAATAAAAATAAATTAATAAAATAAATAAATTTAAATTCAAACTCCCAGGCATTTGTGTTGGGAGGAGCTAAGTTTTCCAGCAAAATGCAGAGGGAGCTCATTTATCATTTATTTTCAGATAAATGATAGCTACAAGAGCAAAAATGAAGATGAATGCATACCTTCCAAAGAAGTTAAAGAACTTATTTCTCTCTTCTGAAAGGATTGTATGTGTCCCGCAATATCTCTAGTGTAGCAAAGATGTATAATCAGATGCAATTATATTTAGAAATTCAAGAAGGTCAAAATTAAATATTTTATTCTCACTCACATCTGCAGAGTAAACAAACAGGGAGAACTGTTTACCAGACTAAAGCTACAGGGAACATGGCAATGCAACAGGCTCAAGCCAACAGCAGAGTTCCAATGGATGGCCCCATAACGGAATTCCTAGTGAGACAATCAGAGAGGTGAAACCATCAGCCAAGCATGACTACGCATAACAAATCCATCAAGACCTATAATAGCCTTGGCCAGACAAATAGCAAGGGCACAAAGACTTAAATGGTATTTGAGAAAATTTACTATCCCCCAGCCTCCAGCAGGCTTGAGAAACAATGCCATTCAAATTCCCATCTATTCTAACAAACAATCAAAATACTCTTTTCCTTAGCCAGTTGAATTTACTGCCTAGTATTTCTTTTTAACTGCTTCCATGTATAGCTCAATAAAAATGTTTGTATATGTTTTTATACATCTATGTTACTGCCTCAAGCAAAATCAGCCTGACAGATTTTTATCAAATTTGGAGAGTATGTTTTGAGCAATGTGGTTTTAAGTATAGGCTCTGTGGCATATCTGAAATTTGCTTTGGGGTCCTCTGGGGGGAGCAAACAGGCAGTCATTTACTAGAGAAGTAGAATCGGAGGTAAAATAAGAGGCCCATAAGACTGCCAAAGGGAGTAATGAGCCATAAGTATGAGGATGCATTAACATGCCAAGGACAGAGAAAACAACTGGTAGTTTTAAATATGAGTCTCAAATTGATCATTAAAAACACAGGTATGGTTTGCAATCTAGCCACTCCTTACCTGGGTAACTCTAGGTAAAACTGTTCAGGTTAAGTAGCGTCAATGACTTATGTAGTTAATGGTAATCGATACTTTTTTTTTTAAATTCATCAGCTCTGGAGAGGCATCTTTGGAGAGACTCATTAACGTTCAGTGAGTCTCACTCCCAGTTCCAAGTCAGAGTAAGAAAATGCCAGCCCTCACCTTATACTAGTAAAAGAGGATTCAATAGAACACTCCAAGAGCTTTTCCCTCCTAGTTACAAAACTTGGAGCCTGGCGTCTTAACTACTACCTCTTGCAAATTTAATGATCCAGAGACAAGCTGACCAGCCACTACTGACAAGTCAAAGGAATGGTAGCTGAGTTGGGTTCACACTGTACTCCCAGGGTTTATTGGCATCTTTGCACAAAAGATGCATAAGCATTTCCCATGGACCAGATGTGGATTAGCCAGGAGAAAGAGAGTGCCATTGGACCTATCCATATTAAGAACAGACTTGAGAAGAGGTAAGTTGTAAGCAATACCTTATTTCTGGTGGCTGTGGAAGGACTAAGTTGCCAGACAGAATAGATAAATATTTTCTATTATCAATGGAGCTACAGGTTAGAGATCCCTCAAAACTTGGAGGTATGAGTGAGGTTTTCCTCCAAAGAATGCTTGAACGTCCCATGAGAGGAAAAGTCAGCCTTAAACACCTGCCGTGGCCAGAGGAAAAAGCCAGCTTTTGATATGCCAATTATGGGGAACTTACTAGAGTAGTTATAGACCACCCAGATTCTTGCCCAGAGGCAAGAGAACTAGTTCCAATGAATATTTTTAATGGACAGGAGAAAGAAAAATTAATGATTCTATTTCAAGTGGCATGCCTATTCAATATATCAAATATACAACATATATATAGAAGCAACAATGGAAAGGTTCACCCACACAAATAGGCAAATATAATTAAACATTGTGATTTCAAAGCAGAAGACAATTTAAGAAACACTTGGCATATGAGCTTTGTATTGGCTGGGGAGTAATGAGAGCTCCTTGAGGTCTAGTAAGCTAGGTTCCCAGCCCTTGGCCTTGTATTTGAGATTTTACTACATGACCTCTGTGTCCACATCTGTTCTGAGAAGTCTCATTTCCCATCGCTCTCATATGCACAGCCTTTGGCAGAGCCAAGCAAACTACTTGTTATCACTGTCATTACTTGTATTCAATTTTCCATTCTGCCACATCCAAAGAAATACTTCTCACTATTCAAATAATCCTCAGGACCAGGGAAGATACAGCTACTCACTGGCTGTGCCTTAGGGTTATGTTTTCATGGCTGACAACTTCCTAGCCCTATTGGGGTTCAGTGGTTCTCAAAACCAACTACGTATTATAATTATCCAAGGGGCTTTAAAAACAATAGCACTGGCTAGGGCTGCACCCCCGTAATAGCTGAACCAGAATCTCAGGGGTTTGGTGCTAGTTAAGTGTTTTCTTGGGGTTTGGGTTTTGGTTTTAAGCTCCCCAAGTAATTCCAAAGTTCAGTCAAGACTGAGTCTATACTGAGTAAGGTAAAGCAAAGGTAATCAATTTCTTAATATAGAAGAATGTATAGGTTTGCTAAGCTGGTCCTTCTGAGAAATTCTGATAAAAATTCAGCTGGTTTTGCAGGTTTTTAGTATTCTATGAAAGATAAGAGTGGAATTAAATATGACTATGAATCAAATTTGGGGTCTGGGAAAACAGAAAATAGATTGAAAGAGGAGAAAAGAGAAAACGGCTGTGCCAGAGCAGTGGTTCTAAACGCTGAATACATAGTGGTATCACTGGGCTCCTAAAACATATCTATGCCAGGGCCTCAGCTCCCACAGATTATGAGTTAATTGGTTTGGGTAGAACTCAGGCATCAAAGAGTTTTAAAAAGCTCCCTGGCTGACCCTAACACACAGCCAGATTGAGAATCACTGCCCTTGAGAATAAATAAGGTTAGTGTTGCCTGACAGTGGGTTGTCAAATGAAGCAGTTTCTTCCATGAAGGCTAGTTTCTTAAAAAAAAAACAGAGAATGAGGAGGTTGTATCCATGAGAATGTTGTTAGTTAAAGGGAGTTAGTGTTCAAGTCAGGGCCCCATATCTCAATCAATTTGCTCACAGGTTCTCTAGGCTGCCCACAAAAACATTCTGTTCATAATTAGGTGCATACATAAAAAAGAAAAAAACAAGGAGACTTTGTTTTAGGGTTCTCCAGAGAAAAGGGCGGGGGGAGGAGAGGAGGAGGAGATGAAGGAGACAGAGGATATGGAGATGATGATGAACATGGGAATTGGCTCACACAATTACAGAGGCATAGAAGTCTTAGGATATGGTGTCGGCAAGCTGAAGAACCAGAAAAGCTGGCGGTGTAATTCAGTCTAATTCTGAGGGCCTGACAACCAGCAGGGCTGAAGGGGTTTTTTTTTTTTTTGTCCTTTATAATATGTTTAATAATCAAATAATATATAACATATATTATTTGATATAACATAACATAATAATATGTTTAATAATCAAAATTTTAGGAAATACAGAGCATTTTTTTAAAATACAAATTTTCCATAACCCTAATACTCAGACATACTGAGCATTAGCATTGTAGCCGACTTCTTCCCAGTCTTTTTTCTGAAAGAGAGAATACTGTGCTAAATGTTTTACATGCACCATGTCATTTACCCTTAACAGAGCAACCCAAGAGGTAGGCATACTGTCCTCATTTGGTAACATTTTAAAAAACGATAGTATAACATCACAGCCAGGAATTCACACTGACATCATCCACCGTCTTCACATTTTGCTTCGTGTATTTTAAATTTTATGCAACTTTATTGCCTATGTAGATTCTGACACAGTTCAAATACTGAACAGCCCCAACATCACAAAGATCACTTATGTTACCTTTTTGCAAAGTTTTTTCAGTATATTTTTAAGGAGAGTAATTTTTTTAGGTCTAAAATACTTTTCATAGAAAGCCACAAGTTCATTCGGGGCTAAAGGTTTAATGCCTACTCAGAGGCCAAAGGCCTGCAAGCCAGGGGATCACGGAGCTGGAAACTGTTATAAATCCAGTTCTAAGGCCCAGAAACCAGGAGTTCCAATATCCAAGGGCAGAAGAAGATGAATGTTCCATCTCAAGGAGAGAGAAAGAAAGTCACCCTTCCTCTTCCTTTATGTTCTACACAGGCCCTCAATGGATAGGATGATGCTTATGTACATTGGTAAGGGCAGATATTCTCGACTCAGTCTAACGATTCCAATGGTAATCTCTTCCAGAAATGCACTCACAGACACACCAGAAATAATATTTTATCAACTATCTGGGTGTCCCTTAACTCAGTCAAGGTGACGCATAAAATTAACCATCCCAGACCTAAAGAGGTTCTTTACCTATTTCTACAAGGTAGGGGTTCCTTAATAAAGATGGAGTATTATAGGATATTCTGTGATTTTTCTGTGGTAGATTCTTAGGAGATAGCCACTCTTTCTCTCCAGCACCTCCACAGCCTGAGTTTACCTCTCTTCCTCTTGACTTCAAGATTAGCTATGTATTTTACTTTGACCAATGAAATATCATCAGACAAGACATGACAAAGGGCTTGACAAGTTCTTAAGAGACTGAATCGGTTCTGCCATGGATATAAGTTCATGTCTTGATTTTTTGCTGGTCTGAGGAGGATGCATGACACTTTGAGCAGTCGCCTCAGCCAACTACCAGACCTGAAGTGAGAAACAGAGCCTCTCACCTCCTGCAACCTAAGGCAGAGCTGCCTGGGGAAGCCCGACCTAGGGCAGATGAGTCTGGCCAATCTGCAGATGAATAAGCTAAATAATTTTTTATGCTGCTGTAATTTTTCGGTTGGTTGTCATTTGGCCATATTATGGCCAAGGATAATACATTTGCTTTTCACATAAGGGTGTGTGCTTTCATCCTTGACATGTTTTTCCAAACTGAATCAAAATCTACTGTTTTAAGAAGACTTGTAACATGTGGGAGGTGAATGTATTATCTCATTTCCTCACTGTCCCTTCAAACTAATAGAGTTACTAATCCAGTATTGACTTTTATCTTTTAAAGAGTGTTCTATGAACACTTGTATCAATAAAAAGGACTGAAGTCTACTTGAGGAAGGCTACTGTAATTTTTTTTTTTTTTTTTGAGATGGAGTCTCACAGTCACCAGGCTAGAGTGCAATGCCATGATCTCAGCTCACTGCAACCTCCACCTCCCGGCCTCAAGTGATTCTCCTGCCTCAGCCTCCCAAGTAGCTGGGACTATAGGTGCCCACCACGACCAGCTAATTTCTGTATTTTTAGTAGTGATGGGGTTTCATCATGTTGGCCAGGATGATCTGGATCTCTAGACCTCATGATCCACCCGCCTCAGCCTTCCAAAGTGCTGGAATTATACATGTGAGCCACAGCACCTGGCCTATTGCATTCTTTCAGTGCCTTATCTACTAATTGCTGGTGTTCATCACAGCATTAAGTAGCTTAGGCTTAGAACCAACCTATGTGACAAATATTAGGGAATAACTAAGTAACATTTGGAATTTTCATAAACTGTTTTCCCACATTTTAAAAAATGCTTATTAAACTTAGTATGAGGTGATATCTATATAAACAAAGTAAATATAAAATTGCCTGTAAACCATGGCTCAAACTAAAGTATACCAAGATGTCAGTGGAAGTTGTCTCTGAATAAGGGCATTAAGAATGATTTCCTTTTTTAAAACCTTCCATGTACTTCCTAAATTTTCTTCAATGAGCATATTTTGGTCTTACATTCTTAAAAAAAAAAAAAAAAAAAACTTAAAAAGGTAAGAAAGAAAACAGTTCCTGAGGGAGTTGGAACATATCCAGAAGTAACTTGGTACACTGTTTTTGGGAAAAAAAAAGTTTTTTTTAAGTAAATCAGAACTTAAAAGTGCTTATACTATTACAGCCTTGAGAAGTGTAGGAACATGGCATTTTCTTATGGCTAGACATGACTCAAAAGGGGCAAATGTCTTTCCTTTTTATAATGTATTCAGCTGGCAAAGTAAGATGATAATTGGCCTCTTCCTAGTTGGTGAAAGTTCTCTAATTCTAAGGCGTTCTCATTCTTCTTCGGGATCCCTATCTGCCCACCCTCCCTTAGGAGTAGTTCTGAATTTTAGTCTCAAATCCTGCACAATTCTTCTATATGTTGACTTACTTTATCCCTATAATTAGAAACAGTTCCTACTAACAAATGGAGTTATTTAAATTTTACTTTTCCAGTATCACGAAATTATAGGAAGCCAAAGGTGTACAGGTAGCCAATGTATAATTTAAAGTCTCAATAAATGTCGAATTTGGCACTAAGGTTTGAATTTTGAAGGCCACTATTTATTTATACTGTGATAGTCACGTTTTTGAATGACTGATCTTGGGCCAATGGATAAGTTTCTTATATGGAAAAACTCTATCACATTCATCTTTATTACCTTCACCACCTAGTAAAACAGGCAGCACACTGCAGGCGTGGTTGAAACACTGATACCTGGATTTACTCAGTATCTGAGACCTAAGACAGATCCTCCTTCTCAAAGACCGTGCAGTTAGGTGAGCCAAATGATTAGTTCAAGCCAGTAAACTATGCTGGGACGTGATATCTATCACCTTAGAGCTGAAACAGTGAAAAGTCTATAAACAACCCTCTCAATTCTGTTTTCTAGCTGCAGCAAACCAGGAGTCCTGTGTGGAAAGGAGGAGGGGTTACAAGACGGAAGCAACCGGGAGCCCTGAATCGCCACTTGGAAGGGAGGTATATGTGAGAACCACTGAGCCTGCAGAAGATTTTGCTTGAACAAGGAATACATTTTTATATGTTAAGCCACTGAAATATCAAGATTTGTTTGTTCCTGTTGCATTCTTTAAAGCTGACTTGAATTTAATTGGAAGCTTTTAATATTACACTTTTAAAATATGTTTGCTGGCCTAACCAAAAGCACCTGAGCTTTTATTTTTATACTGAATGTTTCAGTATTTGTTAAATGTAACAAGGGGAGAAGATAGCCTCTTTTGTGCTGGCCACTTAATATCATAGCCTAGCTGCTGCAGAAAAGATGTATAACCTGCTGTGCTTATGCTCTGGGCTTCATGTCTTCTTCCTGGGCTGCAGAGGAATTTCCCAACCAAATTTCCAACCTATATTTAGATCTCTGGTGGTGGCCTCCAGGCACTTTGTGGCACTGCATTAGGTCCCAAACATGGGCTGTTACATAGATCATTCTCCACATATCCAGAAGTAACTTGGTACATTGTTTTCGGGAAAAAAAAAATTAAGTAAATTAGAACTTTAAAAGTGCTTATACTATTACAGACTTGAGAAGTATAGGAACATGGCATTTCCTTAGGGCTAGACATAACAGTTCTTCCTTTTCACGTAGTCTTTTCTATAAAAGCTGGCTTTTAGTTACTCAATCCGTTTGTCCCAATATGGATCAAGATATAAAAAAATTCATACACTTGACTTAAGCATGTGACAAATATGTGTTTAAATACTCTTTTCTCTGGGACACTGAGTTTCCAAGCCTTTATGTAGACATTTGACCCATTTTACTGGAGTGGTAGATTTGAAACCAATTAGTGACTAGGTTATTGACTGAATTTAATGGTTGCTAATTGATTCATTACCAATTAATCTAGACAAAATGATCAAATCACTTGTTTATTTCAGGCTTAGTAGCAATAAAAAGTCTATTACTTCTTTAAAAACATGGTGCATGGAAGCACCCCATGTTTAGTAACTAAATTGATTACAATTATGTATTTCAGGGTCTGTCTCCAGCTGCCTTGGCATCTGTTCCCATCTCTCTGCCTTCTCCTTTCCCTCAAATCTTTGAGTTCTTTGGGTAGAGGTAAGTCTCAGCGATGCCAAATCTTGTATTCACTTTTAGAAACTATAACAGCAGGAGCCTGCTGAATTTCACCTTCAGGGTGTCATAGATGTTTGCAGCTTCCCAGGTCTGTTCAGCATCTCCTCTGCAGTGTCCTCACTTAGACTGCCTGCTAAGGCTTGAGAAAGTCAGCGTTTAATCTTAGCATACTACCAAAGGGATGAAAGCTACTCCCTATCATTTTTTAAACAGCTAAATGATTCAAATTAGAACCACGAATGGTCCAGCCATATTAACAGGTGCTACAGTATATTAATTTCAAAAAGGACAAAAAGGATTTTAAAGAAACAACCTTCTGTAAATCAAGTCTGAAACAAGGTGCAATATAAAATAGCCTAATGCAGTGGGTTTTTTTGTGTTTTGAAGACTTTACATATTTGTGGGCAAGAGTTCAAAATTCAGCTCAGAAGGAATCAAGGCAGAAATGTCATGCTAAATGAAAAGAGAAAAAGAGAGAAAGAAAAAGAAAGCATTTGTATAAACTCTGGGGACGTGTGTCCTCCCCTCCTTCATGTAGATGTGTTCATTGTAAGGGCAACTGCGTGACTGTTCAAAGGACCACAGCCCTGTTAAATGCCTCACCTTTGAAATTCTGTATTATTGTCCTAAAAATTCTACTTCCAAACTCACTAATTTGTCAGATGCAGAAACTTGCTGGTTTATTATTCTCCATAAATAAGATAGAAATTATTTATACAAAGGAATGATACTGCCAGAACTACTACAATGTATCCCAGACTGTACAATATTGATAAACAAGTCTAGGTGTATAAATAATTGTCAAGCTATAATAATCTAAGGATGGACTGGTAGAGTAAGATTATCTAGCCAAAATAATCATGTTCACAGATTTTTTTAAAGAAAATCCAATGCTTAGGGTAACTTTATGGAGTTTGTATTACTGTTAAGTTCAAATATGTAAGTGTTCTACTTTTCCAGGTCAAAAATATTTAATCTGCTATGAAGTGTGAAAGCAAAATTAATATATAACTGTTTAATTGTTAAATTACCCCCAAAGAGGGTATCCTTAAATTGGCTGTTTTTTGTATACCACATAATTAGTCCTTCCATATTTTCTTGTTAAGACCTCTAATTTCCATTCTAAGGTATTTCCATTAGAAGTATGAGGGTATCTGATGATCAATGATAGACTAGATAAAGAAAATGTGGCACATATACACCATAGGATACTATGCAGCCATAAAAAAGGATGAGTTCATGTCCTTTGCAGGAACATGGATGAAGCTAAAAACCATCATTCTCAGCAAACTGACACAAGAACAGAAAACCAAACACTGCATGTTCTCACTCATAAGTGGGTGTTGAACAATGGGAACAAATGGACACAGGCAGGACAGCATCATACACCAGGGCCTGTCAGGGGTAAGGGTCTACAGAAGGGATAGCAAAGGGGTAGGGGGTTAGGGGAGGGATAGCAGGAGGGTGGGGGATTGGGGAGGGATAGCATTAGAAGAAGTATTTAAAGTAGATAATGGGGTGATGGATGCAGCAAACCACCATGACACATGAATACCTATGTAACAAACCTGCACCTTCTGCACATGGACCCCATACATGTGGAGTATAAATATGTAAAGTATAATAATAAAGAAGTATGAGAATATATGGATGGAGCTCTTGAGGGATGACCTTATTCCCATTCCCATACCTACTGACCTATTTAGAACAAACAATTTACAGACGGAAATACTGTGACTCCAGGAAGCTGGCTCTAAAAAAAGCCAACACACCATGTTGATGGTGGAGATGGAGGCTACACTCAATTACCCCACCTGTAATGTTAGTTGCTTTTCCAGAATATATATGTGCAGATATTACCTCCATTTTTTTTTTTTTCTGAGATGTAATTTTACTCTTGTTGCCCTGGCTGGAGTGCAATGGTGCAATCTTGGCTCACTGCAACCTCTGCCTCTCAGGTTCAACCAATTCTCCTGCCTCAGTCTCCCAAATAGCTGGGATTACAGGCATGTGCCACCATGCCTGGCTAATTTTGTATTTTTAATAGAGACAGGGTTTCTCCACGGTGATCATGCTGGTCTCAAACTCCTGACCTCAGATGATCTGCCTCCACCTCAGACTCTCAGAGTATTGGGATTACAGGCATGAGTCACCACACCCGGCCAATATTACCTACTCTTTCATGCTATATATCATCATGCTTCTCAGTACAAACTCAAGCTCCCTCTAAGACCCTTGTACAATCCCTTTGCTTTCATGATCACATGACTGAACACAAGGATGGGCAGTGAACATAGAGCCAATCCAGGACTTACTGAGTTGAAACCCACTCAAACACAACACAATATAATCCATGGAAGGATAGCCAAGTACCCAAACTCAAAAGTCATGAAGACTAACTGACAAAAATGAATTACATGCAAACGGTACTGATTAACAAATACACAAATATTGATTGACATTTTCTTCTTGGTGATTGGTACTATGTACAAAAGGATTGATTTGAATTTCAGTTGTAAAAGCACTTGAACAGAAGGAAGCTTATTTCACAAAACATTATGAATGCAGTTAATATCTTCTTTCTATGGCAGAATGCCACCAAAAATGGTGGATCGGGGACCCCCAAGGAGATGGAACCCCCATGCCAGGATATCGTACTGTCATTACTGGGATCAGAGTTTGGCAAGAGGACTCTAATGAGTCACTTAAATGTGCTGTGATGTTCCATGTCTAGGTGGATAAGTACTGCCTTGCTCCATGCAAGATCTCGTGGGCCTAGGGCCTGAATGGAGCCCGGTCACACCCACAGTCAGTCCCTGACCTGGGGCAGAGAGCAACAATTCTGTAGATTGGAAGTCCAGGCAGGATTAACTGCGTTTTCTGCTGAGAAAAATCAAAGTATCATCAGGTTGGGCTTTTTCTTATCTGAAGCCAGAAGGAAAAATCCACATCCAAGTTCACCCAGGTTGTCCAATCTTAGGTTTCTGCTTCTTGGCTTTCTCTATATTTAATTCAGCAACAGAGCATCAAATCTTTCCTATGCTTCAAATTTCTCTGATTTTCCTATCTGCTACCAACTAGAGAAAACTTTGTTTTTAAAGTACTCACATGATTTGATACCCAGATAATCTCCCTATCTTAAAGCCAATGACTAATCTTTGCCATGTAATTTAACATATTACCATAGCAACACCCAGGGCAAAAGTCATGGGCCATCCTAAAAATCTACTTATAGTAGTTAGAAATGTATAGTTGGCATTTGAAAGTAACTTTCTTGAACTTAAGAAGATGTTAGGACTAGAAATTTACATTTGGATTCCATCACATTTTTAGGTGATAGACTAACAAAATACAAACTCATGAGCGAATATACTACTACTGATTCTGCGATATCTTTTACCATGGAATCACAACACACAAATGGCTAGGGCAATGTCTTTCATGTTAGATATTGTTGACATAATCTCTAAAAGTAATATGGGGTCTTTTTTTTTTTTTTGGTTCTTTAATGGATGCAAAAGTAATAGTGGGTCACTTTGACCTCTCATTTAGAAGGCTCAATTTCAATTTCTTTAACTTATTCTAGAAGGTACAAAATGGCTAGATTAGGCTTCCTAGATTCCAATCGTTTCACACAAAAAATAAATTACCTTTTAGATAATAGAAAAAGAGAGAGAGAGAGAAAGAGAGAGAATGTGTGTAAGTGTGTGTAAGGACTAAAATGTTTTCTGGCCTCAAAGAAATCAATCGCACACAAATGGGAAAACAGAAGTTAAAAGGTGTTGAACAATGAGAACACATGGACACAGGGAGGGGAGCACTACACACTGGGGTCAGTTGGGGGGAAATAGGGGAGGGACGGTGGGGGGTGGGAAGCTGGGGAGAGATAGCAAGGGGAGAAATGCCAGATGTAGGTGATGGGGAGGAAGGCAGCAAATCACACTGCCACGTGTGTTCCTATGCAACAATTTTGCATGTTCTTCACATGTACCCCAAAACCTAAAATGCAATAAAATAAATGGGAAAAAAAAAAGATAAGCATGAAATTACTTTATTTTTTACTATTTTTATTTCAATAAATGAGTGGGTTACACAGCATCAAATATATACATTCATTTTCAGCCATTATGTCTTTTTTAAAACCAGGATTCAAGTAGTTATCTATACAGGAAGACAGAAAAGAATTTGCTACATGTTTTTATTAGTTTAGAAAGCTCATATTTTTAAGTTTAAAAAAAATAATACTTTTCCAACTAAATTTTCTGTGTTTGTGAATTAAATGAAAGAAAACATATTTATGTTATTTAGTCCCTTTTCTTCTTCTCTTCCCTAAATTTTCTTTTTGAGAAATTTATCTCTGTATCCATTTGTGGTTCATCCTCCCTTTGCAGGTGGCCTTCTCAAGTCACTAACAGACAAGGAACAAAATTAAAGACTTAGGCCAGGGACCATGGCTCATGCCTGTAATCTCAGCACTTTGAGAGGCTAAAGCAGGGGGATTGCTTGAGCCCAGGAGTTCAAGACCAGCCTGGGCAACACAGTGAGAGCGTCTCTAACAAAACATAAATAAGGGCTTAGGGAACTAAAGAAAGTCAAAAGTACCCCCATTGTTAAAGACTGGGAATGTGAGAACTGAGGAGTCAACCAAACTCTCTTGATACTTCTCCCAAAGAACACGTAGCTTTTGTTGTCACACCATCACTCCACCACTCTGTCTCAGGCATATAGAGCATCTGATTCAACTCAGCAAACCTATATTGAGTGCTCACTACATGTAGTGAGTACACTATCCTTCCTACTCTTCCCTCCAACAGTAAAAATCTGCTTAAAATAATGAATAGTCGTTTTCAATATATTATGTGCACAAACACACACACAAAAGTACATGCTAAAAAAGTTCACACTGCTACCGTTCAAAATGTTCTATGTTGTATTTTTGTGTGTGTCAGCCCGTTTAGCAGCAAATGAAGGTATGTGCAGGAAGGAATTACACTGGGTTTCACAAGGACCTTTTTTAATTGAGTAGAAATGTACATTGTCATAGGGTGCTCATTTTGCTTCAGATTTCTGCATGCTGTGGTTGGCTAAGATTTTAAATCAACAATGATAACTATAAGGAGGCCCTGATAATAACGGTAGCATACGTTACAGGTCATCTCACTCCATGCACAAAAGCAATCTTGTAAAAGATGAAACACAATATTGTAATTAGAAATAGATGGATTCAATAAATATTAAGCAGTAAAAAATATCATTCTCTTAGCCATTTCCTTCTCAGCAGAACCTGCAATTCTGTCTCATCCTAATATCTGACCCATGAAATTAACATAAGAAGTTATTGAATAGCAAGAGAAGATGGAAAGAATTTAATGGCATGGCTTTTTGGAATTCCAGTATGTGTTTTGCAATTGCAAGTTGATGCTTCCTCCCTGCTCACCATGACTGACCACCTCAATGTAAATGAGAAATCGTAACCGGCAGAAGGACAAAGGACACAAATGCATGCGGATTCATGAGTTCTGCTCCTAATTTCTATGAATTACATTTTGTTATTTTGATAGAATTAGGCTTCAAGATCAGTTGCTTCAGATAACCACAGGAAACACAAATTTTAAACTATTGTGCATATATTTCCTGATTATTTAAAGCCTGTTTGATCTATTTGAATATTTATTTCAATTGAATCGCCCAAACTGGTCAAGTTAGTTCAGGCCCTACTGCCTTTCTTTAGAGAAGGCTTCCTTTCCCCCTTCCCAACCAAAGAAACGTCAATAAACTCTACATTTAATCAAGCCCATCTAGTCTTCTCCCAGTCTCACTTTGCCTCCATGCAGCCCTGAGCAGCAGGAAGTAGGCCAAACTAGCTCTCTGCTAGCTAGTCTGATAAACTAATCTGACAGAGATGAATGCTTTTTAGGGAAGTTGCTGCTTTGTATTTTGGAAAATGGATACTAAAGGCAACCCAGGGATAAAATAAGGTCAGTTTTGAATATTCAAATTACTTGGTTCCTCTTTCTTTGAAATGTTGGTCTTACAGAACTCAAAACTATTCTTCAAACATTTTTCAATGAATAATAATAATAATAACATACAGCTCTTTTTTTCATTTAACCAAAAATAGTCATTGTACCTATTCCCTAAACTAGTAGTCAAAGTCTCATCCAGCTTTTCAGAATTTTGCTGATAGACACAAGCTGGTATTAAGCTTATAAATCATCAGAATTTTTCTCAGGGTTTGGTTTAGAGAATTGCTTCCATCTGTGTGTGGCAAACTTATTGCCTTCTAGAAAACTCTTTCTATTCTAAAATACTAAAAGCATCCCTGGAGTACTTTAAGAACAGAAAACTGGCCTCAAGCCCTCTAATGCTTTTTTAAGTTGTAACTCTCCACAGGAAGCCTCAGGGCCTGGTGCCCCCCTGAGCCTTGCAGTCTTACTGACCACTATTCCACCTGCTCAACCCCGGGCAGGTGCAAGGCACTTCTGACCTCGCTCAGCAGCCCTTCTGATTCTTTGTTTTTTAAGGCCTCACAATGTGCGTGTTCTAAAATAACAGCTTTTGGGTATAAGCAAGTCCCCAGTGTCACACTAAACTCAGGGCATAGCAGAGGAAAAAAATAGCCAAAAATCAGATCAGGTGAAGCAAGGTAAAGGCCAGGTTCAAAGGAAAAGAGTGAGTCAGAGAAAGTCAGGGATTTTACCCTGGGCCAAATGTAAGTCATGAATCAAAGCTACATGTGTGACCAGGGATCATAAAGAAACTGGAAGTCAGGACATGGGAAAAGAAGACTGAGATGAGAAATAAACCCGGGTTTTAACTTCCCTCCACTCTGGGTCCCAATTTTCTTATCTGTAAAATGAAGTTTTAATATGAAATTATCTTAATCACCTAAATATTGTAAGTCTAGGAAGATCATGGGAATATTGTATTAGTGAGTACTCTCCAGAGAAATAAGATCAATAGGAGAAGAGAAAAAAGGAGAGGAGAGGAGAGAGGGAGAGGAGAGAGAGAGAGAGAAAGAGACAGAGAAAGAGATTTACCATACAAATAGGCTCACATAATTATGAAGGATGAGAGTTCTACAATCTTCTATCTGTGAGCTGGAGAGCGGGGAAAGCCAGTATTGTCATTCAGTAGAAGTCCAAAGGCCAGAGAAAGGATGGGACAGGGCAGGACAATGGTGTAAGTCCAGGTTTGAGTCCAAAGGCCTGAAATGTTTGAATGGGGTGGTCATACAGGCCATGTTCTACATTGCACAGAATAAATAATTCTGAAGAGAAAAAGAAAATGGTAGACACAGAGCTGAGATGTGATGCAGAATGCAAGAGAAGAGAAATCAGCATTGACTAAGTTCCTGACTTTTAGCTCATGTTACACTCTCATTGCAGGTCCCCTGGGAAGCTGTGTTCATTTCACTGCATTCTTTCAGGGACTCAGGCTAATGGGAGATTTATCTTGACACATGCTTTCTAGATCACTGAAATAGGAAAAGGTAGAAAACTGTACACCGGCTCTAGTTTCCACCCCGAAGTGATAATGTCACATCTGCTTACATTTCATTAGCAATACCAAGTTACATAGCTCTAACTTTGAAGGGTGTGAGAAAATGAAATCTTCTCTGCTATGTGCCTAGAGGGTAGAAAAATTAAGTATGAAATCCACACCAGCCTTAGGTTCTTTACCTTCCAAATATAAATATATACAAGTTTTGGCCTGGCGTGGTGGCTCACACCTATTAAATCCAGCACTTTGGGAGGCCGAGGCAGGCAGATCACCTGAGGTCAGGAGCTCGAGAGTAGTCTGGCCAACATGGTGAAACCCATTTCTACTACTAATAAAAAATTAGCTGGACGTGGTAGTGCACGCCTGTAATCCCAGCTACTTAGGAGGCTGAGGCAAGAGAATCGCTTGAATTCAGAAGGCAGAGGTTGCATTGAGCTAAGATCGTGTCACTGCACTCGAGCCTGGGCAACAGAGACAGACTCTGTCTTATTGAAAAAAAAAAAAAAAAAATAGGCCAGGCTCAGTGGCTCATGCCTGTAACCCCAGCACTTTGGGAGGTCAAGACAGGCGTATCATGAGGTCAGGATATCAAGACCATCCTGGCCATGGTAAAACCCCATCTCTACTAAAATACAAAAAGTTAGCTGGGTGTGGTAGTGCACACCTGTAGTCCCAGCTACTCAGGAGACTGAGGCAGGGGAATTGCTTGAATCAGGGAGACAGAAGTTGCATCGAGCCAAGACTATGCCACCGCACTCCAGCCTGGCGAAAGAGCAAGGCTCCGTCTCAAAAAAAAATAAATAAATACACACACACACACACACACACACACACACACCCCTTTTTTCCATCTTTAAAACCTATGCATGTGCATACAAAGACAAACAAATATACAAAGAGCCCCCAAAAAACTCCTTCAAAGCTCTGTTCCTCTTTTCTATCAACCCTCTCTCCTTTTCACATGCAGGCTTCTTAAAAGAATTGTCTTCATTTGCTGCCATTACTTTCTCCTTCATATAACCATCTTTTCTTGGTTTCTAGCTCTTGTTTGAAACCATTCTTACCATGGTCGCTAGTGACCTATGTGTGGTTAAATTCAATTAACACTTTTCAGTCATTATTTTTCCTGCTTTGTCTCTCTCGACAACATTTGCTGCTATAAATTATTCCCTACCCTCATCATTTTCTCCAATTGTAATTTCAGTGACACCGCTGCTTCCCTCCAAAATCCTGATCCATTCTTTCTCCTCTCCCTCCTTCTCACTATATGCACCCATGACAGCGCTCCTTCAGTTATGTCATCCTTTCCCTTGGCTTCACTAATTATTTATACCTCAATGACCCCCAAATCTACATCCCTACCTTTGATTCCTTTTCCAACCTGAAAAACTGCCTGCTAGAAATATCTAATAGAGAGCCCTTAAAGTTCTTCACATGTAATATCTCCAAAACAGCATTTATCACATTTTTCATTAAAATCTGCTTCTTGTATTCTTAGTTCAGTGAATCATACCACCATTTCCTAGTCACCCAAGTCAAATATCTAGGAATCATCTGCAGCTTCTTTTCTTTCTTCAATCCTTTATTTTTGGTTACAAGGTCATTGTTATGATTTCTCATTTGATTTACTACACCAGCTCTTGAAGTTTCCTCTGCCACTACCACTAACCCTTGAGTCTTAGTCACAGATGATCAGAGTCATCTTTGCAAACATAACACGTCACCCCCTTGCTTAAAACCCTTAATGTTTCTCAATGCCTTTAAGGCTATAGTCCAACATCATTCCTGTGGATTATAAGGTCTTCAAGATTGGCCCATCATTGCTTCACCAGTTATATTTCTTGCTTTGGCCCTCTCCCTCTGTAAATTTCAGCTATATTGCATTACCTATAAGTTTCAGAATGGGCTCTGATCATTCAAATCTCCATACCTTTGAGCATGCAGCACTTAATAACTTTCTTTTCTATTATCTGCCTGGTTAACTCCTTTGAGACTTAATTCACTTATTTTTTTTTTCAAGAAGTCTCTTCTGATCCTCCTAGTCCTGATCAAGTATGTGTTCTAAGAGTAACTTAAACTTATCTCAATCTCAATAGTACTTATCACAGTTATGCTTTTCTAGTCAGAATTTCATTTTTCTTCCCTGCTATGAGTTTCATAAGGAAATACTTAGTGTTCACTCATTATTGTAGACTCAGGGTCTAAAACAGTGCCTGATACATATGAGGAACTCAATAAATACCCATTAGGTAAATTAATTAAGCCCAATTTTCTTATGAAAACAAAATTGTGGAACTGTGCTCAAGGAGACAGACAGCATGGAGGAAAAATATGGCGCATATATATATATATATATGTATATATATATATATTGATCCTTAGACTAATATATGTATAATTGGGTTATATAATTAACTCCTCCAGAACTGGTCCAAGTCACTCTGCAGTAGTGCCCTTTATCAGATCCCTGGATATGTCACGCTACACTTGCCCTCCTGTGATACCTCTTTCTTTTACATTTAAGATTCAGTTTGAGGTACAAGTGACTTAATCATATACCTTTCATGTGTTAACTTGTTAAAAAATAAACACATGTCAGCCAGGTGTGGTGGCTCACACCTGTAATCCCAGTACTTTGGGATGCTGAGGCAGGTGGATCACAAGGTCAAGAGATAGAGACCATCCTGGACAGCATGGTGAAACACTGTCTCTACTAAAAATACAAAAATTGGCTGGGCATGGTGGTGCACACCTGTAGTCTCAGCTACTCGAGAGGCACAGGTTAACAGTGAGCCAAGATGGTGCCACTGCACTCCAGCCTAGCAACAGAACAAGACTCCGTCTCAACAAAAAATAAATAAAATAAAATAAACACATATCTATCAAAGACCTAAAGTGTTGGTTTCCCTGGAGAAGTCAAGTTCCTGTCCTCAAGGAGTTACAGCCTAAGGCAAAGAGCTAAGTTTTCAGCAAATGGAGGGATCACTTTCATTGTGTAAATATGTAAATAAACACTGTGTAAAGAAATAGCATTACAAAAGAGAAAAGAGCTTGAAAGATGAAACCCGCTCATCTCAATTTTAGTTTCAGCTCTTGCCTAATATTACTAAGCAAATGGCCCTTCCTTCTGTTACTTCATTTCCTCATCTGTGAAATGTGTAAAAGAATAAGATTAAAATATAGGTTACAGCAGTAATGATAATAATTATACAAAGTTTAATTGATAGGATATCACTTTATAACAGCTATTATCTACTGCACAATTCCTTGGTAGTATTAATTTTACATTCTAGATATTATTTCATTCTTACAACAACCCAATGTAGCATTATAATCTCCATGATACCAATAGCGAAACAGTAGTTCATAGAGGTTAAGTAACTAACTCACTATCACACAGCTGATGAGTAGCAGAGCCAGAATTCAAATCAAGATTTGTATTACCCAAAGACCAGGGCTGCTAACTACTATGCTACATTGTCCACTTTTAAACTGTCATACAAATGTAGCTGAGATACTTAATCATTCATATTTAAGCACTATGACAAAGTAGAGTCCACACTATAAGCAAAAGTTACCAATAAACAAAGTGGCCAGATTTTTCCGTCTGTAAAATGAGCTAGTTGGATCACATTAAATGAGACACTGCATATCAAGCACTCCGCATAGTCCATGACACAAAGTATTCAAAAATGCTACCTATCATTATTATTTAATTGTTGCTAAGTCTCTTTCTACATCAACTTTCTCTAATTCTGTGACATTTCATCCACATACATTTTGTTAAAGAGCTAGGGTAACACATAATAAGATTTATATCAAAAGATACAAGTAAGTTGGGTGATTATTTGTGGAGGCCATGAAGGCAGAGGTAGCTCTTTAGGACCCTACAAAACACAAGTTCAGATAAAGTACCACAATTATCTGAGAACTTTGTTATTGTTTTTCAGGTCTTGAGGATCTGCTCCCAACTCTTCTAAATAGTCTAGGCTCAGTATTCATTCTCCAGCTAATTGGGAGCACAATCTGTTCATGAAGTTCCCAGTGGATTCAATGCTACTAGAAGGATAATCTCCACATTCTGTTTATCTAGTGGGAGAGGGCCATGGAATTGGCCTGGTGAGGCCACTCTTTTCCACGATCACCACAATACTTAGAAAAATACCAGACTCAAAATTCTCATTTGCTACAGGCTGGTAGCCACCACTATCCTTCTTGTTTAACAAGCTCAGCCTATTGATTGTAATAAACGGGGCAGAAATAAACAAGTATTGTTTTCCACCTGGAAAGCCAGGTAGACAAGTCAAGAATCCAGGGAGCAAGATAAGATTTTAGGGCCTGATCTATATCAAAATCTAGGGCATAAAGGATGAATCATCAAGACAGTTAAAACTATGCAGAAGTCAGAAAAGGAAGGAGTTAAAAGATCACAAGGGATCTTTCCAAACTCAAGCTTAGTTACTCTCATAACCTTCCAAAATCCCAGTTTATAGATGAGGAAACAATTTCAGAGAATTCAGGTGATTTTCCAGAGGTCATAAAATTAGTAACATATTCAGGAGAATGGATATTAAATAACCAAAAGTAAACAAATATTTTCAGATTTAAACAAGGTGATATTAATAAGTAATTGAGATGAGAGTAATATTAGCTAGATGCAGTGTTTATTAGTTATATATTAGTGCATAACAAATTATCACAAACTTAGCAGCTTAAAACAACACACATTATCTCATGTTTTCTGCAGGCCAAGAGTCTAGGCACAGCTTAGCTGGGTCCTCTTTTCAGGGTCTTAAGAGATAGCAATCAAGGTGTCAACTACATTGTATTTTCATCTGTAGGCTTGAATGGGGAAGAATCTACTTCCAAACTCACTCAAGTTACTGGCAGAATTATTTATTTATTTGCAGCGGTAAAAATGAGGGTTGGGCTTCCTGTTCACCATTGGTGAGAGGTGAGCCTGAGCTCCCAGTAGCTGTCCATAGTTCCTAAACAAAGGGGCTTTCCCAACATAGCTGATTACTTCATTGAGTCAGCAAAGAAATTCTCTAGCAAGACAGTCTTACATAATGTAACATGATCACAGGCATCGTATCTCATTGCCTTTACCATATTCTTTTGATTAGAAACAAGTCACGTATCCATTGACACTCAAAGAAGGGGATTATCCAAAGGCATGAACACTGCAGGCAGGGATCATGGAGGTCACCATAGAATCTGCACCCCAGAGTGTGTCACAGAGGACTTTATAAAGGAGGTGAGGCCAGTGGCTTAAAGGGGCCAGACATGGAAATACTCAACAGAGGGCATGATAGATGGAGGGAACTGCACATACAAAGCCCCTGAGGTAAGAAAAAGCTCAGACAGGTGGGGCAATGGAGAGGAGGCCTGGATGGCTGGAATATAGGAGAGAGGTGGAAAACAGTGCTGGTTCATCACGAAAAGATTAGATAATTGAGCAGGACCCAGATCACACAAAAGAAAGCACCACAACTTCCCAATCAATAGTTGAGATTTTATTCTAAGCTTATTTTGATTTTTTCATTCAGCCAACATGTATTATGTTGCCCACTATGGCCAGGCACTGTGCTTCATGTTGAATGAAAATCTAACATTTTTTTTATTCGTTTCTGGCCACTAACTTTACTAGAACAAATTCAGATAAACACCTTCTGTTGCTTCTATGTTGACCCTAGGCAAGAATGATGTGCCCAAGTGGTAATACCAGGAGAGCCATAATCAACATCCATGTAAAACATTAAAGCCCAATGAAAATGAAGATTGTACAATTTAATTCTACTTTGCTACCTGCCTGGTATATGTGAGGCCTTAAAAACAACAACAAAGCTATATTTATCAGGGTTTCAGATGGCTCCAGTATCTCAAGAAAGAACAGAGACAAGAATCTTCCCCAATATCATTTTCTCACTTCATTAGTTTCTCTCCATCTAGTCTATCTCTCAATCACCACCTGATGCACATCCAAGATGCTTTTAAATGGACTGCAATATGAACATTCCAGTAATATCTTTATCATTCAGATTAAAAACACTTCAGCATTTTGCTACAGTATTAATAATATAAAGGAAGGCTCACTCCAAGACTTTTCTTAGTCATTCTTTGTGCCTATGTCCTGCAAAAGGTATAAGGTGGCTCACGCCTGTAATCTCAGCACTTTGGGAGGCCGAGGCAGGTGGATCACAAGGTCAAGAGATCGAGACCATCCTGGTCAACATGGTGAAACTCCGTCTCTACTAAAAATACAAAAAATCAGCTGGGCATGGTGGCACGTGCCTGTAATCCCAGCTACTCAGGAGGCCGAGGCAGGAGAATTGCCTGAACCCAGGAGGTGGAGGCTGCGGTGAGCCGAGATCGCACCATTGCACTCCAGCCTGGGTAACGAGAGCGAAACTCCGTCTCAAAAAAAAAAAAAAGAGTTTGTGAGTTAGTCATTGACAATAGGAGAAATTATCCACATTCAGCCCAAAGAGCTGTGTGACCTTCTCCCCAGAATGTGGGCATGTGGGAATAATAACAAGCCTATATGAAACACAGCTGGTATCCATTGTGAATTGCGAAGTTTGGAAATAAAAACCTGACCTCAAAGATACTCTGATCTACATAGAATTTACAGCTTATACACGCGTTAGTTACACATGAATTTAGTTTCCACTAAACCAGAGGCCCCCAACCCACAGCCCAATCTAGTACTTGTCTGTGGCCTGCTAGGAACTGGGTCACACAGCAAAAGGGGAGCAGCTGCAACCCAGTGAAGCTTTATCTGTATTGATAGCCACTCCCCATCACTCATATTATTGTCTGAGCTCCGCCTCCTGTTAGATCAGTGGCAGCATTAGATTCTCATAGAAGTACAAACCTTGTTGTGAATTGCACATGCAAGGGATCTAGGTTGCTCATTATTTATAAAAATCTTTTTAAATTTCAACAGTTTTGGGGGAACAGGTGATGTTTTGTTACATGGATAAGTTTTTTAGTGGTGATTTACAGTATTTTGATGCACCCATCACCTGAACCGTGTACACTGTACCCAATGTGCAGTCTTTTATCCTTCACTCCTATCCCACTGTCCATTTATCATTCCTATGCCTTTGCATGCTCATAGCTTAGCTCCCACTTATAAGTGAGAACTTACGATGTTTGGTTTTCCATTCCTGAGTTACTTCACTTAGAATAATATCTTCAACTTTATCCATATATATATATATATATGGATATATATGAGTTTATCCACTCATTGATTAATGGGCATTTGGGCTGGTTCCATATTTTTGCAACTGCAGATTGTACTGCTATAAACATGCACGTGCAAGTGTCTTTTTCATATAATGACTTCTTTTCCTCTGGTAGATACCCAGTAGTGGGATTATTGGATCAAAAGGTAGATTTACTTTTACTTCTTTAAGGAATCACCATACTGTTTTCCACAGTAGTACTAGTTTACATTCCCACTGGCAATGTAAAACTGTTCCCTTTTCACCACATCCAACATCTATTAACTTTTGATTTTTTAATCATGGTCATTATGGCAGGGTAAGATGGTATCACATTATGGTTTTGATTTGCATTTCCCTGATAATTAGTGATATCAAGCATTTTTTAATATGTTTGCTGGCCATTTGTATATCTTCTTTTGAGAACTGCCTATTCATGTCCTTTGCCAATTTTTTGATGCGATTATTTGTTTTTCCTTGCTGATTCATTTGGGATATTAGTCCTTTGTTGAGTGCAGAGTTTGTGAGTATTTTTTTCCATTCTATGGGTTGTCTATTAACTCTGCTGATTATTTCTTTTGCTGTGTAGAATCTTTTTAGTTTAATTAGGTCCTATCTATTTAACTTCGTTTTTGTTGCATTTGTTTTGGGGTTCTTGGTCATGAACTCTTTGCCTAAGCCAATGTCTAGAAGTTTTTTTCCAATGTTGTCTTCTAGAATTTTTATGGTTTCAGGCCTTAGATTTAAGTCTTTAATCCCTATTTAGTTGATTTTTATATAAGGTGAGAGATGAGGATCCAGCTTCATTCTTCTACATGTGGCTTGCCAATTATCCCAGCACCATTTGTTGAAAAGGGTGTCTTTTCCCCACTTCACGTTTTTATTTACTTTGTTGAAGGTCAGTTGGCTGTAAATATTTGGCTTTATTTCTAGATTCTTTATGCTGTTCCATTGGTCTACATGCCTATTTTTATACCAGTACCATGCTGTTTTTGTAACTACAGTTTTGTAGTATAGTTTGAAGTCAGGCAATATGACACCTCCTGATTTGTTCTTGTTGCTTAGTCTTGCTTTGGCTATGTGGCCTCTTTTAGGGTTCCATATGAATTTTATGATTCTTTTTTCTAGTTCTGTGAAGAATGATGATGGTATTTTGATGGCAATTACATTAAATTCATAGACTGCTTTTGGCAGTATGGTGATTTTCACAATATTGGTTCTACCTATCCATGGGCTTGGGATATGTTTTCATTTGTTTGTGTCATCTATGATTTCATTCAGCAGTGTTCTGTAGTTTTCCTTGTGGAGGTCTTCTACCTTCTTGGTTCAGTATATTCCTAAGTAATTTTTTTGAAACTATTGCAAAAGGGGTTGAGTTCTTGATTATCAGCTTGGTCACTGTTGGTTTATAGCAAAGCTAATTTGTGTACATTGATTTTGTATCCTGAAACTTTACTGAATTCATTTGTCAGATCTAGGAGCTTTTTGGATGAATCTTTAAGGTTCTCTAGTTATACAATCTTATCATTAGCAAACAGTGACAGTTTGACTTCCTCTCTACTAATTTGGATGCCCTATATTTATTTCTCTTGTTTGACTGCTCTGGCTAGGACTTCTAGTACTATGTTGAATAGAAGTGATGAAAATGGGCATCCTTGTCTTGTTCCAGTTCTCAAGGGAAATGCTTTCAACTTTTTACCATTCAGTATAATGTTGGTTATGGATTTGTCATAGATGGCTTTTAATACCTTAAGGTATGTCCCTTATAATGCCTGATGATCTGTCACTGTCTCCCACCATCCCCAGAAGGGACCATCTACTTGCAGGGAAACAAGCTCAGGGCTTCTGCTGATTCTACATTATGTTGAGTTATGTAATTATTTCATTATATATTATAATGTAATAATAGAAATAAAGTACACAATAAATGTAACGCACTCCAATCATCCTGAAACCACACCTCAATCCACCCTGGTCCATGGAAAAATTGCCTTCCACAAAACTAGTCCCTGGTGCCAAAAAAGGTTGGGTACTACTACAGTAAACGATCCTGAGAGTCAAGAATTCTAATTATTCCACTGTAGAAATAAAAAAGCAGAAGTTGTGTGGCTCTCCAAAAGTCACATGGTTAATAAATGGTACACTAGAATTTGGATTTGCTGATTCTTCATCTGATGCCTCTTCAATTTTATCAGTTGATATTGTCATTGTTACAAAGCAAAAATTGATGTACTTTTCCTACAACAGTATAGTTTTGTTCTAAAATATTAGGTGATAGCAGCCTGCTAAAGAGTTTTGGTAGGCAAGGTACAAAGGTGAACAGGACACATTAAACTCACGTGCTCATACACACAGAGACATACATACAGATATGCAAAGCATTTGCCTAACTTAACATTTTTAAATTAACAGAATGGACCCAAGGATTAGGCTTGAAGATTTCATCCATTAATTTTACATAGCCTTAATCTAAGCAAAATGTACCAATCTAAGCAGAGTTCTACAATGTATGCCTAAAAGTGCCATAACCGGGTTACTTAAGGGAAAATTCTCTTGTTAGTTTTCCCATATACAATTAAACCATTTAAAAAGTAGTTGTTGGCTGGGTGCAGTGGCCCATGCCTGTAATCCTAGCACTTTGGGAGGCCAAGGGGGGGCGGATCACCTGAGGTCAGGAGTTCAAGACCAGCCTGGCCAACATGGTGAAACCTTGCCTCTACTAAAAATACAAAAACTTAGCCGAGCATGGTGGTGCGTGCCTGTAATGCCAGCTACTCAAGGAGGCTGAGGCAGGAGAATCACTTGAACCTGAGAGGCAGAGGTTGCAGTGAGCCGAGAACACGCCATTGCACTCCAGCCTGGGCGGGTGGCTGGGAGCAAGACTTCATCTCAAAAAAAAAAAAAGTAGTTGTTTCACAAATTCTTTTTATTTATATATTTTTCTTTTCCTAAAGACTATGTTGGGATTTGGCAGAGCATCCTAATGTGTGGTCTACGGCTACCCCAGCACCAAAATCACTTTTGACTTTTAACCTTTTCAAGTTTTGCTGAATTCAGTATTTCAATCAAACCCTGAGAAATTCAGGGTTCCACAAATGCAGGCCCTTCCTCTAGAATTATAGTGGAAAATAAACTTTTAAGTTTTAATTTTTAAACTGTTTTAAAATTTGTATATACCAACCAATATATTAATATGCAATTTCATTAACGCTTTGATCACGTATAAATGGCTGTTTCAATTTTTCATCTCAGCTTAATATGTCATGTTTATATGCTAACACGCATCAGCTTCTAAAATGAGGTGAGAATTCTATGAGTAATTGAAGCTCTCGGGGTCATGTACATCTCTGCAACTGAGACTATTAGGGATGCCCTAGTCTTATACCTCTACTATTCTCAAATTACCCTCAGATAATAATCAAATTATTTAAATTGTACATCAGAGAACTCAGAAGCTCCAAGGAAAAGATTTTCATTCCAATAAATGAATTCTAAAGAATACTGAATACACGAAAATAGATTTAGAAAGAGACTTTGGGCTTTTGAAATATCACTGGATTGATTTTCTTCACATTTTCTAGTTAAAAAATATCTTTAGGTAGAAGAAAATTGTCAAGGTGTTGAGAAATTGAGGGAGAATTTGGGATATGAGACTGGATTCAACCTGAGATCTAACCCCAAATGTTCTGACTTTACTCAGTTTCTTTCTATGTAACATTTGGATAAATATCCACCATAGGATTTTTATGAGAATTTGTGAGATTCTTACTAGAATGTATGAAAATTAAACAACAAATACAAATACAGACATACTAAACATAATAGCAATAAATATAAAATTTATAACATCCTAAGTGGCACCATGAAGGATTTTGAAAAGCCATAAATGTGGCACTTGATAGCCTGAAGCTGGATAGGGACAGGCAGATAGCCTTGTATCTGCAAATGGGGTTTTTGTCTATTCAACTGGTTGTTATCTTCAGCTGTAATCTTGTCAATTTCTCCAAGCCTCTTATACTTGGCCTAGCTACACCCATGACTTGATCTCTCTTTCTCCTTCCTTCCATGACTCCTGATAACCTTTCCTGTCACAGCACACCCTTCTCCCCACCCCTACTTCCAATATAGCCAAGGGATGCTTCTGTCACTTGGCCTTGTGCAAGCTCACTTGGAAAGCCCTCTGCTGCCCCCATCAGTCATTGTGAGGCAGTGCCCACAGACTCCTTTCTCTCCTGTCAAATAAACAATGAAAATTTGGTTTCCATTGAGTTGTATTAAAAGGAAAGTTAATTTGAACTTTACAATAGAAGAAATAAAGAAAACATATTGTGATATGTGAATTTTTATGGGTTGCTTGTGCTATATTATGCTGAAGAATGGTTCTAAGGTATTACAGGGAGTGACAGAGAACCTCCTAATTAATCCAAATCCTTTACAAAGCTGGCAAGCCCGTTTGATGAATTCCAACAAGAGATTCTAGGATGGTCTTATGACTAAGATAATAGTAAGGTGGGACACTGAGAAGCCTGGTGAATTTGCAGCTCAGTCCTCTAAAAACAAAAAAGAAAGAGAAAACGTGAAAGAGGGAGAAATAAGGGCAAAACAGTGATTAAGAATTTTCAAGTCAGACAGACCTGACTTTGATCTCTGTGATAACTGCAACTTTGGACAAGATACTCAAACTCTCTAAACTGGAGTTTCTTCTAGAAAATGGTAATAATAACTACCTCATAGCATTATTGTATTTTTACTATTATTATACTTTAAGTTCTCGGATACATGTGCAGAATGTGCAGGTTTGTTACATAGGTATACGGGTGTCATGGTGGTTTGCTGTATCCATCCCCCATCATCTACATTAGGTATTAGATTATGCATTGCATGATCTTCAGCATAGTGCCAGAACATAGCACTATCATTATTTTAAATGGTTTTCAGATGTTTTTATCTGGCTTTTATGGAATGTGATGGACGGTAGAAATAATACAAATTTATAATTATATTGAGTAAGGTCTATCAGATGCTACTATATTTAGAAGTTATATCTGAACAAAGAGCAAATCAACATGAAATATGTTTTGAGAAATTACAACCTTATGTATTCTGTTTGAATTTAAAACTTATTATTCATTTAAAACACTTGCTAAGGTAATTAAAAGTCCAAAGTATAACAAACAGCATGATCTTTTTACTGTGATCATATCAAAATTTCTGGCTTCTTTACAAAGAAACAACCAATTTGAGACAGATGTTTCGTGTAGTGTTTGTTATGTTTACATATATCTTAGTTATAAAGCAACAAAGCCAGGAAACCACTGTGAATAAGCAGGATGGCGAAGTTTATAGACCTAATGTAGTAATTAGAGGCACAGTAACAGATTTGAGAGAGGAATTTGTTGTAGTTATGTGCTGTAAATGATTTTCCATCACAGTTCTATCTCTTTATGTCACATTCACTCATCCTTTCACCATATCCATGCTAGATGACTTTTTTTTAAGTTTCAAGCAGAGGGGCCATCCACACCCAGTACATCTCTCAGGATACTCACAGTATTGCTTTTCTCTGCTCTCTCCTTGTTC
This sequence comes from Sapajus apella, assembly GCF_009761245.1. NCBI lineage: Eukaryota > Metazoa > Chordata > Mammalia > Primates > Cebidae > Sapajus > Sapajus apella. Next base: position 7,584,687 of record NW_022436984.1, on the reverse strand, counting down.
TCGGCTTCCACACTTGGTTTCCTACCGAGATTTGAATCCCAGTCACTGAACTCTCCTGTATATCATTGTAATGACTTTCCTTTTACCATTTGGGCTTTAACTTTTCTAGCTGGTTATTGACTTAGTTTAAACCCCAGGGTTCCAGGCCCTAGGACTCCCACTTCCACTCAAAGTCAGACTGGTCCAGCCCTTCTTCTCATATTAGAGGAAAGTAGATAAAAATATGGTAAACCCAAGAGAACAGTATTAAACATCATATGATAGACACACATTTTTTAATAGCAAGTTGCTCCTATGCTGTCACTATTCCCTATACCAGGACATTTCTAAATTTACAGAAAATACAGTGTTACAGGGAACACGCAAAGATTTAAGATGAATCCACCTCCTGAGAGGAGATTAGATATAAACAAAGAAGTTGAAAAATGTATACAATACTGCAATCTGACTTCATTTTAACTGAGGACTCCTACTTCTGGCCAAATTTATGCTCTAGCCTCAAACAACAAAAAAGGGCAAAATATTCTTTAAAAATTATTTTCACAATGTTGGATGTCAGGAAATGAAAGAAAGTGATCCCCGGGGGGGTGGGGGGAATGAGAAAAATGAGGTGATCCCTATAATTACTATAGCTTACATCCTTAAAAGGTTTTATCTTTTATTTTTATTATGTTTTAAATTATGGTGCAGGTAGGAGAAAGCTGAGCAAAGCACAATGAACCATCTGACTTGAGGAGACAGAGCTCAAAGTCTGTGAAGGTGACTATTGTTCTTAAGGCAATGTACTAGAAAAGAGAAAACTGGGCAGAGGAAGAACTCCTAACATATAGACAGAGACCTCCTCAGTGTTCAGCTGAGTAATGATCAGCAAATGTATTGAGGTTAAGGAAGGAATCCCCCAAAAGGATTAATGGTAACTGTGCCCAACACTCACCAAGACAGGCATAGAATAGTGCCTGTTCCTATTGGGCAAAATAGAAATCCTTGTGACTCACTTAGCATTGGGTAGATTATATAGAAGGTTCTTACCTCAGTAGGAAGAAGTAATTTTCCTTAAACTAAGCACTGCTATACTTCCACTTAGCAAATCTTAAAGGTAAAATCTAAAGAATGCAAATTTTTCTGAATAACTTAAGTACATTCCAGAACAAAGGCCAATAATAGTTATATAAATCAAAAGATATACAAAAGCAAACAAGTGAAAACTCACAATGCTTTAAATCCAATAACAAATTACTAGACAAACAGATGAGAAGGAAAATACAAGCTATAATAAAAAAAGAATGCAATCAATCAAAATTGACTCAGAATAAATGCAGATGTCAGAAACAGAAGACAAGGACATTAAAATAGTTGTTGCCACTATATAATCAGACCTTCCAAAATTAAAGTATAGAAAGGAGGATACATTTTTGAGAGATCCAAATCAAACTTTTAGAGATGAAAGTACAATGTGTGAGTTCAAAATAGACCTGATAAGATAAAGAAAGTTTAGACATTGCTGAAGAAAAAAAATTAATGAACTTGAATACATAGCAATAGAACTTTCCAAAATGAAGAAAAATATTTAAAAAATGAGTCTTTAAAAAAATGAACAGAGCATCCATGAAGTGTGGAACAATATCAAGCAGCCTAATTATGTGTAACTGCAATCACTGAGTTTGGAGAGAATGGAGGTGGCATAAAAGAATATCTGAAGAAATAATAGTCAAAACTTTTCAAAATTTGATAAAAACTAAACTTGTATATGCAAGAAGCCAAACAAACCCCAAGCACTAGAAACTGAAGAAAACAGGCCAAGGCACATCTTTTCAAACAGCTCAAAATCAATGATAAAGAGAAAGTATTAAAAGTAGCCAGAGGAAAAAAGTCATATCACATACAAAGAAACAAAAATGAGGACTACAGCTGATTTCTTGTCAGAAACAATGCAAACCAAAAGACAGTAAAACAATATCTATCAATCTAAAATCTGTGCCCAGGGAAAATATCTTCGAAAATGAAGATGACCCAGGCAATGCTGGCTGCACCTGTAATTGCAGCTACTTGAGAGACTTGAGGCAGGATGTTCACTTGAGAGACTTGAGGCAGGATGAGACTTGAGCCAGGAGCTTGAGCCCAGCCTGAGAAACATAGCAAGACCTATGTCTAAAAATACGAATAAACAAATATGAAGATGAAACAAAGACAGGTAGATATACAAAAACTGAAAGAATTTATCATCAGATCTTATGACAATAAATGTCATGAAAGTCCTTCAGGCAGACAGAAAACAACAGGAAATGGAAATAAAGATCTATTATTTCCATAATAAAGATCTATGGAAAATATAAAGAGCACCAAAAATGTTAACAAAATGGGAAAATATATATCTTATTATCAAAGTGGCTTTTAAAAGATAATTAAATATCTAAGCAAAAATAAGAGCACATGGTTTATAACACATGTCAAAGTAAAATGCATGATAACAATGCTAAAAAGGTAAGGGGGAGAAAAGAATATACTGTTGAAAATGTCTTATAATTCTCATGAAGTGATGTAATTTTATCTGAAGGTAGAATGTGATAAGTTAAATATGTATAATATAAAGCCTAAAACAGTGACTAAAATTGTTAAAACTTATAAACCAACAACATAGACAAAAGGCAATCAGAAAAAATATTAATCTAAAAGAAGTACAATAAAGAAGAAAAACTGAAGCAAAAAGAATAAGACAAATAGAAAGCAAATAGCAAGATGATCAATTGAAATGCAACCCTATCAATAATCACATTAAATGTAAATGTTTTAAACATGTCAATGAAAAGGCAGAGATTGTCAAATAAACTTTATGTTTTTGAGGCATGGTCTTATTCTGTTGCCCAGGCTGAAGCATAGTGGCATGATCATGGCTTACTGCAGGCTCAACCTCCTGTGCTCAAGCAATTCTTCCACCTCAAACTCCAAAGTTACTGGGACCATAGGTGTGTGCCACTACATCTGGCTAACTTTTTTTTTTTTAATTTTGTAGAGATGGGTCTCACTATGTTGCCTACCCTGGTCTCAAACTCCTAGGCTTAAGTGATCCTCCTGCCTTAGCCTCCCAAAGTGCTAGGATTACACCCATGAGCCAGTATATCCAGCTCTGTCAGACAGATTTTTATTTTAAAGCATGACCATATGCTACAAGAAATATGCACTAAATATAAAGAAACAAATTAGTTAAAAGAAAAAGTACTGAAAAATATATGCCATGCTAAGATTAATGAAGATAAAGTTGGGGTGATAGCATTAATATCATACAAAGTATATTTCAGAATAAAGATGATTAATAGGAATGAAGAAGATCATTTTATAATTGTAAGGGGTCAATTGAACAATAATCATAGTATTAGTAAATATTCATGCTCCTAATGACAGAGCTTCAAAATACATGGTACAGAAACTGATATAACTGTCAAGAGAAACAGAAAAATCCACAACTACAGTTAGAAAATTTAACACCTCTCTTCCAATTGTTTCTAGAAAAAGTAGACACAAAATTGGTAAGTATTTAAGAGATCTGAATAACGCCATCAGCCAACTTGACCTAACTGAGATTAGTAGAACACTCCAAAGTATGGAAAAACAAAACTCCACCAAAGGCAGAATACATATTCAAATGCACATGAGACATTTACCTATGTAGATTATATTCTAGGCCACAAACAAGTCTCAGTAAATGTAAAAAGATTCCAGTCAGATACAGTATGTTCATTAATCACAACGGAGTTAAATTAGAAATAAATAACAGAAATATCTCTAGCAAATCCACGAGTATCTGGAAATGAACACATTTCTAAATTTCTTATACATGTACAATGGAATAAAATGAAATGGAATAAATGGAATTCAGCCTTTTTAAAAAAGGAAAATTCTGTCATTTGCAACATCATGAATGAACCTAGAGGTTCAGAAATAAGAGAAGCCAGACATTGATGGACAAATACTACATAATTCCATTTACATGAGGAATCTAAAATAGTCAAACCCACAGAAGTAGAGAGTACCATGGTGGCTGTCAAGTGCTAGAAGAAGAAACTGAGGAGGTACTCCTTGAAGGATACAAAGTTTCAGTTATACAAAGTTTGTTATATAAGATGAGTAAGTCCAAGAGATTTACTATACAGCATAGTGCCTAAAGGTAACAATACTGTACTGTATACTTTAAAATCTGCTAAGATGATAGATCTTATGTTAAATATTCCTAACAAACAAACAAATAAATAGAGGATGGGTGGGAACTTTCAAAGGTGATAAGATACATCTACGGCATTAATTGTGGTGATGATTTCACAGGTATATATTTATCTTCAAACTCATCAAGTTGTATACATTTATATGTACAGCTTTTTGTACTTTTTGTCAATCACACTTAAATAATGTAGTTTAAAAAAAAGAAAAAGCACAAGGTACTATGCTAATTAGTAACAGTAATAAGAATAATAATGATAAACATTTTACTGTTTCTCTCTCTCCTGCCTCAGCAAAGTATTTTTACAGAAATAAATTTTCTCTTGTCTTTCAAAATTAGACATTGTGTGATTAAAAGTAATCTGACTGAGATCAGGACACCCAGGTTTTAGACCTCGCTATGTCAATCCTCTATTAATTTGGGAAAATCCCTGAAATCACTCTGTATCTCTCTCCTGATCTATAAATTATGGTGGTTGGATTAAAGGATCTGTATGGTGTCTTCTAGCTCTCAAATTATAGTATTCAATGAAATACTGTAAGCTCCCCTCTGGCAGTAAAGTTCACGCATTACACACACACACACACACACACACACACACACACACACACACACACTTCATGGGAATATACTGGTATTTCTCTTCTGAGTTTCAGGAGAGAAATAACCCCACATCCTAGGCCCAGGAACAAAGGGAGAGATACTGTTGAGATGAAAGTGTTGCTTCTTATATAGAATGGCAGCTCCTACACATACCACCTGAGTACGTCCCCATGCCCACTGATAACCATAACCAGATTGAAAGCAGTTAACCCCTGTTGAGGTTCCATCAGTCCATCATTAATTGCTAGAACTGGAAGTGTTTAGGAGGAGGAAGGGTACCCCCCTAAGACCTGCACAAAGAATTTAAGCAGAGCCACACAAAGACACCCAAAGAAAGAACTGGATGCATCAGGTCATCCCACAGAGAGGCCCCGTCTCTGATTCTTCTGGTTTTACATCAATTGCTAACCTCAACAAGACTGTATGGCTATGAAAGACATGGGTATCTGTGGAGTTCCACACAGGTATCGTAGCAGTTGGGCTCTTACTTGCAGTTGACACAGGTGCACTGCCATAAGGAGTATCTTTTGGCTAAAATTAACAAAGTCCCTTATATATAAGTAAGAGGGTTGTTACTTTTGCATTTATAAACCATAAACAGGAAAGCAGATGCCAAAGAAGTGAAAAGAGGATAAATCCTGTTCCAAAACCCTAGCAGTTGGATATGATGAAGAACTTGGGTTTGAATACAGATCCCCTTAAGGGCCCTGGGTGAGTAGATTGGAGTCTGGCTCTTTATATATGCTGAAGATTCGTTTTAGTACTGACCATAGGGCTGAGCTGTGGAACATAGATAAAAAAAGCTTATAGTGAGATACTTTAAAAATTTTAATCACTAAATACAATTGAATGGGGTCAACAAACTCCACCTTGCATCAAATTCTGTTTTATTGCTGTGTCCCACCTGTGGCTCCAGTATGGATGGATATAATGTCACCACTGAAAAATAAATTTCAGAGAGTGATCTCCACTCTATACTCAGTGTGATTACTAGTCCTCTATAAGAGACATCTCATGCATAAAGATGCCAGAGCATTAAAAGTTTCACAGATAATCTCTTAGAGCATATAGCAACTTATGCATTTAGGATGAGGGACCCGAGATCCCTCTATCATGCCTTGTTACAGAAAGCCAAAGTGACGTGCATGTTCTGTGAGATTTTCCTCCCAAATCTGTGTGGATGGGGCTGCCAGAATGCACACAAAGCAAACCACTGTGCCATTCCTAATTGGCACAACACAAAAATGAATGTGGATAAAGGCTTACTGGAAAAGGACAGGATTCTAATAATCTCCCATTATTCCGGGATGCCTCGCCAGCTGGCCAAGCCAAATCCCAGCACATTCTCAGCCAATTTTCATCTTTGGGGCTCAGTGAGATGAAAACAAAGGGATTAACCCGGATTTCAGATTCTTTCAAATGTGCAGTTCACATTCAGTGTTCCCAAACCTATCTTGGGCCTCCTCACTTCACAGACCTGGGACTAGTGCCTGCAAATATAAAGGGAAACCGGGAAGAAGTGGCAGGTGAACTTGTACTGTCAGAATGAAAACATTCAAAATGGGAGCAGAAACATATGAGGATCTAACCTACAACAAATCCTACACACAGAAGAAGTTTTATGCAAAAGATACTTATTGCAAAAATAAAATCTCAAAAACTTAGAAACACAAATGCCCCCAAATTATGATTAATAAGCTGTATGATATCTGTCCTATGAATCCTTTGGAAACATTTAGTTTATAATTATACAGAAAATTCTTGGACTACAAAGGAGATGTAGAATGGTAAATATACAACATACAGCACATAAATGAAAGAATAAGCAAATACAATGACAAGTTAAAAACAAAATCTGAAAATGTTAGAACTTAACAGTGGTTCTTTGGTTAGCGGGAGAGTGACTTTTTTTCTTCTATTTTCTTTTATTTTCTAAAAAACATTTGCTGTTTTTAATGAAAAATAAAAATTTTATGTAGTTTTCAGCCAAGTTTTAAGCTAAAGACTAACTAAGCTTTACATTTTTTTATATACGAGCTGTATTTTAAGCTGGCCTAAAAAACTCCCAAGATGCCTGACATTGGGTATTGATTTCTAGGACTACAGCTTCTCCCTCAGACACCCAATACCTTCCCACATTAAAAAGAAACAAAATAACTGAGAAGATCAGGTTCCTCTTCAAGGTACCAAGACAATATTTAGTTGTCTGGAGACATTTTGACCCTGCTGGTAAGCCTTGGTTTTTAGAGTGTGAGCACTTTTGAAATAGCAGTATTTGGAGAAGTGTGCTTTTTGATCAGAATGCTTTTAAGAAGAGCAGCCAATGGCTGGACTGCAAGTATAGACAACCACAACAGAACTGGAGGCAAAGATTAGCGAGCTGTGGCAATCCAAATGTACCTGCCTGCAGCTCATGGGCTGACCTAATGAGCCACTGCAAATCCTAATGACTGAAACCCTCAGTTGCTCTTAATTTTACACTATCGTATCATATTGACACAGCCAGTGTGTCTGATACCGAAACCAGATCTAATCTGCTAATTAAGCTAGCTAATAAAGAGTCTGTTTGAATTCACTTGGTAACTCTGTAGTTGAAAAAGTCCTGCAGGATAAGAAAGATTAATCTGATTTTTCTCACTCTTTTTCATTGAGAAGAAATATGAGTTGGTTTCCAATAGTTGCAAATAGCAGAAACCTATTTAAGTAAAATAAGAGAATTTATTATACAGCTACAAGAATGTCACATGGAAACAAGAGAAGCAGCTAGGCCTCCAGAATAAACTGGAAGCTAGAGTGAATGTACAAGATTTTCTTTCTTATTTAGTTCTGCATCTCTCTGTGTCTCTGCCCCATTTATTTTTCTCTCTCTGCTTTTCTTATTTACTGTCTAAAAACATGGCCATAAACAGCCTTATTTACAGGTCCAGTCACTCACAGAATGACTGGTCTCTCCCTCTCTCAATTTCTCTTTCTTCTTTCTTTCCTTTGCTCTCACTCCTCTCCCCAAATCTCCATGATTGGGACTCTGGTTATCAAAACTTAGATCTGGTGCCTACCTTGGACCAATCAACTGTGGCCAAAGGATGTACAGTCATCTTGTAAAATCAAAGCTGCTGAGATGCCTGCATCTATAACCAGGTAGATGGCAAGAGGCAGGAAGGAGCAAGAACAGAACGAGAAAAAGTATTCACTATCCACAGCAATCATCTATCCTCACTGATATTTTAACATGTGTGTATTCAAAAACATAGAAATTAAATCTGATAATATATGGAGAACAGCAAAAACATGAAGAATAATGCTCCCATGAAGCCTTCTGTATGAATCTCCTATATACCCACCAAAGGATGACTGAAGAGAAAATGGCAGAAGTATCAGTGAGCATTGCATCTTTGTAATTGTAGGACTAAGACTAAATAACTTTGGGAAGTTTGGTTGGCAGAAGATATTAATAACATCTTAATGTATTAATTAACATTAACAGAGATGTTAATAACATCTTAATGTAAAAAACGTTAGGAGGGAAGGTGACCAAATATGACAAGTCATGTGTGTCCCTTTCATTGCTTTTACTAGTCTGAGGGTCAAAACAGTTAAATCTGAAAAATCAATACCAGAGAAAAAAACTTACTTGATATAACAAAAGCAAATACTAAGAAATATTATTTATCAGCAAGTCCTCACTTATCCTCATCAATAGATTCCTGGAAACTGCGACTTTAAGTGAAATTACATATGGCAGGCCTTGAATAACATTGTTTCCTTCAAGTAGTTCTGCTATAATATTGATTAGAAAAATAAAATTTATTTTACAAAACAGCATGGTACTGGTACAAGAACAGACACACAGACCAATGGAAAAGAATAAAGAACCCAGAAACAAGACTGCACATCTTCAACTATCCGCTCTTTAACAAACCTCACAAAAACAAGCAATGGGGAAAGGATTCCCTATTTAATAAATGGTGCTGGGATAATTGGCTAGCCATATGCAAAACATTGAAACTGGACTCCTTCCTCACACTATATAAGAAATTAACTCAAGATGGATTAAAGACTGCAATGTAAAACTCAAAACTATAAAAACTCTGGAAGACAACCTAGGCAATACGATTCAGGATATAGGCACAGGAAAAGATTTTATGATGAAAGGCCAAAAGTAATTGAAACAAAAGCAAAAATTGATAAATGGTATCTAAGTAAACTAAGTAAATGATAGAGCTTCTGCACAGCAAAAGAAACCATCAGCAGAGGAAGTAGACAACTTATAGAATGAGAGAAAATTTTTGCAATCTGTCCATCTGACAAAAGTCTAATATCCAGCATATATAAGGAGCATAAGCAAATTTACAATTAAAAAACAAACAACCACATTAAAAAGTGGGCAAAGGACATGAACAGACCCTTCTCAAAAGAAGACATACATGGGGCCAACGATCATATTTTTAAAAGTTTGTCCAGGCACAATAGCTCACACCTGTAATCTCAGCACTTTGGGAGGCCGAGGTGGGCGGATCACCAGATCGGGAGATAGAGACCATCCTGGCCAACATGGTGAAACCCCATCTCTACTAAAATACAAAAAAAAAAAAAAAATTAGCTGGGCATGGTGGCACACGACTGTAGTCCCAGCTACGCAGCAGGCTAAGGCAGGGGAATCGCTTGAACCTGGGAGGCGGAGGTTGCAGTGAGCTGAGATGGTGCCACTGCATTCCAGCCTGGCGACAGAGAAAGACTCTATCTCAATTTAAAAAAAAAGTTCAGTGTCACTGATCATAGAGAAATGCAAATCAAAACTGAAACAAGAGAGTTCCCTGCCCCCACTCTCAGGACATGTGACAGGGGTGTGGCTCATCTCTTTGGTCACTGCCATTGCTCAAATCCCTTATGGAAGGGGAAGCATGCATATTAACAGATGTAGGAGCTTAAGAGGGCATATGTTACAGTGCAACTTTTAGCCTTGCCGTCTGCTGACAGCTTAAGTGTTAGCCAGCTCAGTGGGCCCTCTGCCTTTTTGCAAGGGCAGAGGACAAGTTTGATAGTTTTCTGTATCCTGAGCTCTTGTCCAGCAACCTGGAACAATCAGGTCACACAGGAACTTGAAGGATGATGAATGCCAATTTTATTGGGTGGTGGAGGTGGCTCTCAGCAGGACGGATGAGGAGCCAAACATAGGATAGAGTTGGAAGATGATCTTCCTGTGGAGTTTGGCTATCCAGTGGCCAATTCTCCAACTGTCCCCAGCCAAACTCCTCCCAATATTCAGATGCTCCATCTCTTCTCTCCTCTGCTGCACCATTCTTCCATTTGTGCATCTCCTTGTTGCTCTGAGGGTTTGGGGTTTATGTGAGTACAGGATAGGAGGGCATGGCAGGCCAAAAGGCAGCTTTTGGGTGTGAAAACAGGAATGCCTCTTCTCATAGGGCCACCAGTTTCCAGGCTTGAGGGTGGGGCCTTTGCAGGGTAACCACCCTCTTCTACCAAGTATTTCCCTGCTGCCTGTCCATACCAAAACCACAATGAGATGCCATTTCACACCAGGCAGAATGGCTCTTACAAAAAAATCAAAAAATAACAGATGATAGTGAAGTTGTGGAGGAAAAAAATGCTTATACACTATTGATGGAAGTGTAGATTATGATAGTTCAACCATAGTGGGAGACAGTGTGGTGATTCTTCAAAGCCCTGAAGACAGACAATTACTGGGTATATATCCAAAGGAACATAAATAGTTATATTATAAAGACACATGCACACATATGTTCATTGCAACACTATTCACAATAGCAAAGACACAGAATCAACCCAAATGCCCATCAATGATAGACTGGATAAAGAAAATACGGTACTTAACACACCATGAAATATTATGCAGCTATAAAAAAGAATAAGATCATGTAGTTTTTAGGGCTACAGATGGAGCTAGATGCCATTAACCTTACCAAACTATTGTAGGAACAGAAAACCAAATACCACATATTCTCACTTATAAATGAGAGCTAAATGATGAGAACACATGGACACACAGAGGGGAACAACATACACTGGGGCCTACTAGAGGTTGGAGAGTGAGAGGAGAGAGACAGGATCAGGACAAATAACTAACAAGTACTAGGCTTAATACCTGGGTGAGGAAATAATCTATATAACCAACCTCCATGACATACGTTTACCTACGTAACAAACCTGCACATGTACCCGACTTAGAAAAAAAAAAATTTAAACAAAAGAAATTGGTTTTGTTAGGCATTGTTTTACCCTAAGTTACAGTTTCTAAGAACCTTTAATGCCAAGTGAAGACTAAACTGTAATGAAACTTAGGAGGTAGAGGCCAAGAAGAAAAGCAAGGAAGGAGAAAGAAGCAAGTTTACTATTTTGATCATTAATCAGAGTAGAATATTAATAAATATTGTCCAAGGAAAGAATTAAGGCTATCATATAAAATTATATGAAACAACTACAACAAAAGTATAAACCATTCTAATTATCAAAGGAAGCACAAACATAAAGCAGAGAAAACAGAGCAGGCCATTAAATATTTTTAAAGTTATAAAAATATAAGCACGAAATAAAATAATCTGACAAAACTAGACCAAGCACATTTGCCATTTCAATAAGAGTAAAACATTAAGCTTGTCCATTAAATGAAAGTCTTCAACATTCAATTACAAAGCAAAACCAAATAAATACTATAAGTAAAACCTAAAACACTAACTTGGAAAATGTGAAAATGAATTTGTACGCAAATTAAATTATTTGCTTATTAAAGAGACAAAGAGGCAGAAATCATGATCATATTATCATACAATTGAATGAGTAACAAAAAACACATAAAGTAAAAAAAGAAAAAAATCTGTAAAATAATAAAGAGTACCAGCCAGTCACAATGGCTCACACCTATAATTCCAGCTATCATACTGATCATATATATCATACCTCTGAGAGGCTGAGGCAGGAAGATCACTTGAAGCCAGGAACTCAAGACCAACCTGGGCAACACAGAAGGACCACCATCTCTGCAAAAAAGAAGTTTAAAAAATTAGCTAGGCATGGTGGCATAAGCCTGTAGCTCTAGCTATTTAGGAAGCTGAGATGAGACGAACTCTTGAGCCCAAGAGTTAGAGGTTACAGTGAGCTACGACTGGACCCTGTACTCTAGCCTGGATGACAGAGCAAAATTTATCTCTGTAAAACAATAATAATAATGGGTACAATATCAGTGAAACAGTAATAGTAGAAATACCTATATATTATTAAAAATGGTATCAATATTCATAAAACCTGAGAATATTCAAAGAAAAAATAGAAGCATATTAGAAGCAATCTATGCAACACAGTTAAGTGCATCTAAAGGACATATATTTTTAAATCTACCATGGAAATACAGACTCTGCTTTCTTTCAAGAGTCCATAAAAAATTAAAATTATTAGGCCACAAAAAGTCAGTAAATTCATAAAAAAGAAATGGCCCAGACAAATTATCTGATCATAATGTAGTAATGTTATAAACAAAGCCAAAATCAAAAAGTACATCAAATCTGAAAATGAAAAAATATGCTTTTAATTCAATTTTGTCAAAAGTCAAAATAGAAATTGCAGAATATCTTTATATATAATAAAAATGCATATCAAAATTTGTAGACTATATCTAAATCCATTCTTAGAGAAATATTTATAGTCCTAAACATATATCAATTTGCTATATATGATATATAAATCATCTTACTACAAATACAATATATATGTATACATGCATATATAGTCCTCTAACTCAAGAAACAAAACAAGCTGAACAATAAAATAAATCTAAGTAGAACAAAAAAAAAAAGATTAAAAACACTGTATTTGATTAATTAGAAAAATAAGTATCAATTAAATATTACAGAGCTAGTTTTTCAGAGAAAAACAGTAAAATTAAGAACAAAAATAATTCATTGACAAAAAGAAAGAGAGCACAACAAAACAAGAAATAAAGATTGGGAGAATTCTACTTCTCAATGAGAAAAACCGGAACATATAGATAAAATATTTTTAATTAAAATCTGTTCTAAGCCATTGAAGAGGTAACAAGATTTGTGATAGAAGGAAAAACCATTTCAGCAAATCTAAATTTCTATACTATCTGTTTACCTCAAGACATTCCTCAATTCATAAGTGACAATGGACAAGATGAGAAACCATGAAGACATCAACTATCCATGCATAAAAATACTTTCATAAGAGATAAGTAAGCCAGGTAACAGTACCTGAGTGTAACACAGAAATCATGCACTGCAGAAGGTAGGAAGAACAGCTTTACATTACTTGCATCACCCCTCCCCCAAACCTAAGCAGCACATCATAGAGAGAGATATCCTCCACTTGGAAAAAGAGAAGTGAGCACAAGACTTTGTCTTGGATCCCAACAACAAACCAGGCACGGTAAAACCCAGCACTGTATAGACCCCCACAGCAACAGACGCCTGGCCAATATCCTCACACTGAGCCTGCAAGCCTAACATGGCAGTAAGTTGGACTCCATAGCCTCAGGTTTCAGACTTACATGGCAGACTTGATTTCCAGTTCACACTGCCACCAGATCAATTTCACTGTTCCCAGGCTACAAACATCCCTCAGAAGCAGGTTGGCCCAATGACACTAAGCTTTAGGACTTTCCCAATGCTAGGCCAGCCCCAGCAGCACTGGGGATTAGGCCCACTGTAACACCAGGCCAGCCCATGGGAACACAGGTTTTAGGGAAATACCCATGCATACAGGCTCTAGGCCCACCTCAGCAGATGCAATCAACATGTCCACCCAAGTGTATCCTGGCTCCAGGCTCACCCTCCTGCTGACCCAGGCACCAGAGCAGCCAGGCCAAGGACTCCAGAAGCAAGTCCATCTGTGGACCACACCAGTGATCTTTTCAGAATCTCTGGACATGCTGACTGTTGAAGGGCTTTCCCAGACTAAGCCAGTCTGTGAAAACTGAAATAGGTACCTGTGCCTTCAAATGTACAATTACTAATCCACAGCTACAAGGATCAAGAACAATGAGAGAAACAAGACCTGAACAATGGGAAAAAACAAAGTGCCAGTGAATAACCCTAAAAATATGGAGATGTCTGAACAGCCCAAAAAAGAATTCAAAATACCTGTTTTAAGGAAGCTCAGCAAACTTTGAGAAAATAGAGAAACAATTCAATAAAATGAGAACAATAAATGACCAAAATAAAATTCAATAGAAATTAATTTTAATAATTGAAAGTATTATTAAAAACATAAATGGGCCAGGCACAGTGGCTCACACCTGTAATCATAGCACTTTGGGAGGCCAAGGCGGGCAGACCACAAAGTCAGGAGCTCAAGACCATCCTGGCCAACATGGTGAAACCCTGTCTCTACTAAAATACAAAAAATTAGCCAGCCGTGGTTGCATGCGCCTATAGCCCCAGGTACTCAGGAGGCTGAGGCAGGGGAATCACTTGAACCCAGAGGCAGAGGTTGCAGTAAGCCAAGATTGCACCACTGCACTCCAGCCTGGCAACAGAGCAACAATCTGTCTGAAAATAATAATAATTAAAAATACATACATACATACATATATGGAAATTCTGGAGTTGAAAAATACAGTAAATAAACTGAAAAAAGTAATAGAGAGTATTAACAGCAGAAATCATCAAGCAGAAGAAGGAATCCGTGAACTTGAAGAAAGATCATTTGAAAATATACAAATAAGGAAAAAAGAATAAAAATGAAGAAAGCTTACAGGATTTATGGGAAAGCATCAGAAAAAGCAAATTTTTGAGTCACATGACTATAAGAAGGGGAAAGAAAGATAAAGGAGTAGAAAATGTATTTATAGAAAAAATGACAGAAATCTTTATAAACCAGAAGAATTATAAATATCCAGGTAGAGAAACGGCAAGGGAATTCAGTAAGATTCAATCTAAACAAGACTACTTCAAGACAAAACAAAAACCTTAAGCAACCTAAAATTGCATTTTAAGGCCAGGCGCGGTGGCTCAAGCCTGTAATCCCAGCACTGTGGGAGGCCAAGGTGGGTGGATCACGAGGTCAAGAGATCAAGACCATCCTGGTCAACATGGTGAAATCCCGTCTCTACTAAAAATACAAAAAATTAGCTGGGCATGGTGGCGCATGCCTGTAATCCCAGCGACTCAGGAGGCTGGGGCAGGAGAATTGCCTGAACCCAGGAGGCGGAGGTTGCGGTGAGCCGAGATCACGCCATTGCCCTCCAGCCTGGGTAACAAGAGCGAAACTCCGTCTCAAAAAAAAAAAAAAAAAAATTGCATTTTAAGGGATTAGAAAAAGAAGAACAAAATCCAATGTTAGAAGAAGAAATAAGATTAGATAAAAATTAATGCAATAGAAAAATAAGAGAAAACAACAAAATGAAGAATTTTTTGAAAGATAAAATCAACAAACCTTTAGCTAGACTAATTAAGAAGCAAGGAGAGAAGATAAAATCAGAAATAAAAAAGAGGCATTACAACTGATACAAGAAAAATACAAACGATCATCAGAGACCATTATGAGCAATTACATGCTTTTTTTTTTTTTTTTTGAGACAGAGTTTCACTCTTTCACCCAGGCTGGAGTGCAGAAGAATGATCCAGCTCACTGCAACCTCTGCCCCCCACCGGGTTCAAGCAATTCTCCTGCCTCAGCCTCCTGAGTCACTGAGATTATAGGTACTTGCCACACAATACCCAGCTAATTTTTATATATTTAGTAGAAATGGGGTTTCACCATGATGGCGAACCTGATTTCAAACTCATGACCTCAGATGATCCACCTGCTTCAGCCTCCCAAAGTGCTAGGATTACAGACATGAGCCACTGCACCCAGCCAAAAGAATTTATAACCTAGAAAAAAACTGATAAATTCCTATACACATACAACCTACGAAGACTGAATTATGAGGAAAAAAATCTGAATGTAACAATAACAAATAAGATTTAATTAGTAATAAAAAGTCTATCAAAGAAAACTGAAGATCCTGATGGCTTCACTACTAAATTCTACCAAACATTTAAAGAACTAATTCAGTATTTCTATAACTCTTCCACAAAATTGAAAAGGAACTATTTCCAAACTCACTTTATGAGGCTAGCAATAACCTGATACCAAAACCAGATAAGAATATTACCAAAAAAGAGAAAGGAAAAATACAGGCCAGTATTCCTGATAAGCACAGACACAAAAATTCTCAAAGTAGTAGCAAATTAAAGTTTGCCACATATTATAAAGATTGTTTACCATCATCCGTGTTGGATTCATTCCAAGGATCCATGCATGATTCAGCATACTCAAATCAATATGATATACCATATTAACAGAATGAAGTATAAAAGTCATGCAATCATTTCAATAGAAGCAAAAAAAGCTTTTGACAAAATTCAACATTGTTTCATGATAAAAACTCTCAACAAATTAGGTATAGGAATGTACCTCAACACAAAAAGTTCATGCATGAGAAACCCACAGTTAATATCATACTCAATGGAGAAAAGTTAAAAGCTTTCATCTAAGATTAAGACAAGAAATTCCATTCTTGCCATGTTTATTCAACACAGTACTGAAAGTCCAAGCCAGAGTAGTCAGATAAAAGAAAGAAAATACACACAAATTGGAAAGAAAGAAGTTAGATTATCCTTGTTTACAAATGACATATTATATAGAAAACCCCACAGACGCTATAAGAAATCTGTTAAAACTAGTAAATCAATTCAGTAAAGTTGCTGGATACAAAATCAACATACATAACAAAGTATGTTTCTATATAATAATGTACTATGTGAAAAGAAATCAATAAAGCGCTCCTATTTACGATGGCTAAAAAAATTACTTAGAAATAAATTTAGCCAAAAAAGTAGATCTCTACACTGAAAACTTTAAAACATTGATTACAAAATTGAACAAGACACAAATAAACACAAAGACATTCTGTGCTCATGAATTAGAATATCATTAAACTTCATACTACCCAAAATAGTCTAAAGATTCAATATAATGCCTATCAAAATATCAGTATTTTTCACAGAAATAGAAATAATCGTCTTAAAATCTGTACGAAACCACAAAAGACTCCAATTAGCCAAAACAATCTTGAATAAAAAGAACACAGCCGGAGATTACACTACTTGACTTCAAAATAGGCTACAAAGGTATAGTAATCAAAGCAGCATGGTACTGGCATAAAAATAGGACACACAGACTGATGAAACAGAAGAGAGAGCTCAGAAATAAATCTATGAATTTACAGTAAATTGATTTTAAGCAAAGTTACCAAAAACACAAAATGGGGAAAAAAAGGCTTTTCAACAAACTGCTAGATCACATGGTAATAATTTTTTAAATTATTATCTTAAGATCAGGGATATATGTGCAAGATGTGCAGATCTGTTACATAGGTAAAAACAGGGGTTGGTTGTACAGATTATTTCATCACCCAGGTATTAAGCCTAGTAGCCATAGTTATTTTTCCTGCTTCTCTGCCTCCTCCCAACCTTCACCCTCCAACAGGCCCCAGTGTGTGTCGTTCCCCTCTGTGTGCATATTTTATTATAATTTAGCTCCCACTTATAAGTGGGAATATATATGTATATGTACCATATTTTCTTCCTCCAGTCTATCATTGATGGGGACTTGGGTTGTTTCGACGTCTTTACTATTGTAAATAGTGCTGCAATGAACATATGCATCCATGTGTCTTTGTAATAGAATGATTTATATTCCTTTAGGTATATACCCAGTCATGAGATTGTTGAGTGGAATGGTAGTTCTGTCCTTAGGTTTTTGAGGAATCACCACATTTGTTGAAATTAGTTCAACCCACTATGGCCGAACTAATTTACACTCCCACAAATGGCATAAAAGCATTCCTTTTTCTCTACAACCTCACTAGTATCTGTTATTATTTTTTACTTTTTGACTTTTTAATAATAGCCATTCTGGATGGTGTGAGATGGTATCTCATTGCGGTTTTGATTTGCATTTCTCTATGATCAGTGATGTTGAGCTTTTTTTCATATGATTGTTGGTCACATGTATGCCTTCTTTGGAGAGGGTCTGTTCATGTCGTTTACACACTTTTTAACGAGTTTTTTCCTTGTAAAGTTCTTTATAGATACTGGATATTAGACCTTTGTCAGATGGACAGATTGCAAAAATTTTCTCCCATTCTGTAGGCTGCTTACTCTGTTGATAGTTTCTTTTGCTTTGCAGAAGCTCTACCATTTACTTAGGTCATGTTTGTCAATTTTTGCTTTTGTTGCAGCTGCTTTTGGCATTTTCTTCATGAAATATTTGCCTGTACCTATGTCCTGAATGGTAATGCCTAGGGTGTCTTCTGGGGTTTTTACAGTTCGGGGTTTTATAATTAAGTCTTTAATCCATCTTGAGTTAATTTTTGTATATGGTATAAGAGGTCCAGTTTCAATCTTCTGCATAGGGCTAGCCAGTTATCCCAGAAACATTAAATACGAAATCCTTTCTGCATTGCTTGTTTTTGTCAGGTTTGTCAAAGATCAGATGCTCGTAGGTATGTAGTATTATTTATGGGTTCTTTGTTCTATAATATTGTCTATGTGTCTGTTCTTGTACCAGTGCCATGATGATTTGGTTACTGTAGACTTACAGTATAGTTTGAAGTCAGGTAATGTGATACTTCCATCTCTGTTCTTTTTGCTCAGTATTGCCTTGGTTATTCAGGCTTTCTTTTGGTTCCATAGGAATTTTAAAATGGATTTTTCTAGTTTTTTGAGGAATGTCCGTGGTAGTCTAAGGGAATAGCATTGAATTTATAAATTGCTTTGGGCAGTATGGCCATTTTAATAATATTGATTCTTTCCATCCATGAGCAAGAAATATTTTTTCATTTGTTTGTGTCATCTCTGATATCTTTGAGTAGTGATTTTTAGTTCTTCTTGTAGAGATATTTCATTTCCCTTGTTAGCTGTAGGGAATTCTATTCTTAATATTTGAAGAATCTCCATATTATTTTCCATAATGGCTGTACTAAATTATATTGCTACCAACAGAGTTCAAGGGTTCCCTATTCTCTGCATTCTTACTAACAATTTTTGTCTTTGTCTTTTTGATAATTATCAATCAACAGGTATGACGTCATGTCTCATTGCGGTTTTAATTTGCATTTTCCTGATGATTAGTGATGTTGAACATTTTTCTTTTTTTTTTTTTTTTTGAGATAGAATTGCATTCTGTTTCCCAGGCTAGAGTGCAGTGGTGCAATCTCAGCTCACTGCAACCTCCCAGGTTTAGGCTATTCTCCTGCCTCAGCCTCCTGAGTAGCTAGGACTACAGATGCACGCCACCACACCTGGCTAATTTTTAGTAGAGATGGGATTTCACTATGTTGGCCAGGTTGGTCTCGAACTCCTGACATCGTCTGTCCGCCTCAGCCTCCTAAAGTGCTGGGATTACAGGTGTGAACCACCGCGCCCAGCCGATATTGAACATTTTTTGATATACTGATTGGCCATGTGTATGTCTTCTTTTGAGAAATGTCTACTCAGGCTCTTTGCTCATTTTAAAATCTGGTTGTTTTCTTGCTATGCAGTTGTTTGAGTTTCTTATATTTGAGTATTAATCCCTTATTAGATATAAAGTTTGTAAACATTTTCTCTCATTCTGTAGACTGTCTCTTCATTCTGTTGATTGCTTCCTTTGCTGTGCAGAAGCATTTTATTTGATATAATTCTGTTTGTCTACTTTTTCTTTGGTTGTCTGTGCTTTTAGGACCATATCCAAAAAATTAAGTGTCCAAGCCAATGTCATGAGGCTTTTTCCTTAAGTGTTCTTCTGGTAGTTTCACAGTTCAGGGTCTTACATTCAAGTGTTTAATCTATTTTCAATTGATCTTTATTAAAGAGCCTGTCCTTTTTACAAAACACATGTATTTTAAAATAGAAGATTAATAAATCTGAACACATAAAAATTTCAGCATGCCAAAAATACCATTAGTAAAGTCTAAAAGGCAACAAAACATTTGAGGGAAATTGTAACATATGTCACAGAAAAAGTAGCTAAATTCCTTAGTATACAGAGTTTCTAAAAACCAATCAGAAAAAAAAGGCCAATAGAAACATGTGCCAAGAATATGAACAGACAGGGCAGGCATGGTGGCTCATGCCTGTAATCCCAGGACTTCAGGAGGCTGAGGCACGTGGATCACTTGAGGTCAGCTTCGAGACCAGCCTGGCCAATATGGCAAAACCCCATCTCTATTAAAAATACAAATATTAGCTGGGTGTGGTGATGCAAGCCTGTAATTTCAGCTGTTAAGGAGGCTGAGACACAAGAATCACTTGAATCCGGGAGGCAGGGACTGCAGTGAGCCAAGATCATGCCACTACATTGTAGCCTGGGTGATGGAGTAAGACTCTATCTCAAAAAAAAAAAAAAAAAAAGAATATGAATATACAATACTCAGCAAAGGAAATACCCATATCTCTTAGTTATAATTAAAGATAACTGTAGTGGTATACTATTTTGCAACTATCAGGTTGATAATGATTAAAATGTTTGATAACGCTCTATGCTTTTAAGGGAACAGGGAACAGTCACTCTCACACATTGCTGATACAAGTATGAATCTAACGCATTCTTCATATGGGGTAATCTGGCAATATCTATTTTTAAAATACAGCAATTCTATGTCAAATAGTTTATTCTATACTGATACACTTCCACTTCCACTGATATACTTTGCAGCACTGTTAGCGATAGCAAAACAAACTGGAAACAATCTAAACACTCATCAAAGTTTATTGGTTAAATAAATTTTAATACAGTCCTACTATGGAATAAGATGTAGGCATAACAAAGAATAATAGCCAGGTGTTGCAGCTCATGCCTGTAACTCCAGCACTTTAGGAGGCCAAGAAAGGAAGATCTCTTTAGCCCAGGAGTTCAAGACAAGCCTTGACAATATAGCAAGACCCCGTCCCTACAAAAACTATTTTTTTAAATTACATAGTAGCACACCCCCATAGTCCCAGCCACTCAGGAGGCTGAGGCAGGAGGATTGCTTGAATCTGGGAGGTCAAGGCTGCGTTGAGCCATGATCATGTCACTGAACTATAGGCTGTGACAGAGTGGGACCCTGTTACACACACACACAAAAAAAAAATGGTAAAGTTTTTTAAAATACTGATATGAAATAAACTTTGACGTACATTAAGTGCAAAAAAAGTATACCTAGAACAGTGTATCCAGTGTGCTTTTATTTGTGTAAAAACGGGAAAAAGAATATTTATATGGAAAAAGTGTAAATAAAATGTTCTCGCTCCTCTCAGTCATCACTTCAGGAGTGGGGTAAAGATGCAGCCCCTCCCAGAGGTTTTCCCTGCCACTCATCTGTGATGAATTTCATCTATGATACTTAAGTCATTCCAAAACTACTTAGAGTTTAATTAAAGGTACAGAACACTTCTTTGAGTGGGCTCAATTCAACAGGATAAAATTGAGACAGTTCTTTATTCTCCTACTACTGATTTCTAACACTCTTTTCTGGCTGTCCCTTCTATCTCTTATACAGCACCTTGGGAAATCCTACAGCTCCCCAGGTCACTTTCAAACACTGGGTTTCTTCCTTTTCCCCACCTTGCCCCACATCATCCTCAGTTATCCTGCTGCTGCTTACCCATTGAGAGGCAGAGGCAAGAAGATGATGAGTCAGTCAACCACTTCTTTGATGAATACTGTTGTTAGAGTCCTCTGTGATTGTTATAGTTAGGGTGTATTTGTCAGCTCCAAATTGCATGTTGAAATGTAATTGTCAATGTTGAAGGTGGAGTCTCATGGGAGGTGATTGGGTATTGGGGTGGATCCCTCATGAATGTCTTGGTGCTGTCCTCAAGATAGTGAGTTCTCATGAAATGTGGTTTTTAAAAAGATATAACACCTCCTCCCTCTCACTCTTGGTCCTCATCTCACGTAACATGCTGGCTCTCTATCACCTTCTGCCATGATTGTAAACTTCCTGAGGCCTCACTAGAAGCAGATGCCAACACCATACTTCCTGTACAGCCTGAAAAGCCATGAGCCAATTAAACATCTTTTATACATTATTCAGCCTCAGGTACTTCTTCATAGCAATACAAGAATGGTCTCATACAGAAAACTGGTATTGAGGAGTGGGGTGTTCCTACAAAGATACCTGAAAATGTAGAAGTGACCTTGGAACTGGGTAAGAGCAAAAGATTGGAAGACTTTGGAACGCTCAGAAGAAGACAAGGAGATAAGGGAGAGTTTGGAATGTCTTAGAGACTGGTTGAATAATTGTGACCAAAATACTGATAGAAATATAGATAGTAAAGGCCTAACTGACCAGGTCTTAGATCAAAATGAGGAAGCTATTGAGAACTGGAATAAGGGTCACCCATGTTATGCCCTAGCAAAGAAGTTGGCTGTATTGTATTCATGCCCTACAGTTCAAAGAAGTTTGAACTTAAAGGTAATGACTTAAGGTATCTGGGGGAAGAAATTCCTAAGCAGCAGCACATTCAAGATGCGGCTTGGCTACTTCTAACAGTCTATAAAAGATAGAGAAGCAAAGAAATGACTGAAATGTAAAACTTGAAACCAGAAGGTTTTCAATTTGCTTATAATTAAAAGGAAAGCAGAGCATAAAAGTATAGAAAATTTGCAGCCTGGCCATGTGACAAAGACAGAATCCAAGCAGGCTGCACAACAACCACTTGCTAGAGAGATTAGCATTACTAAAAGGGAGCCAAGTGCTAATATCCAAAACAATGGAAAAAAGCCCCCAAAAGCCTTTCAGAGATCTTAGAGACAGCCCCTCCCATCACAGGCACAGAGGCCTAGAAGGAATGAATGGTTTGGGGGGCCAGGCCTAGGAAATCCCTGTCTTGCTCAGCCTTGGGACATTGCTCCCCACATCCTGGCTGCTCCAGCTACAACTCAGGTTAGCTCTCTGGAGGGCACAAGCCATAAGCTTTGGTGGCTTCCACATGGTGTAATCACACAGAATGCAAGGGTGAAGGAAGATTGGTGGCTTCCACCTATATTTCAGAGACTGTATGAGAAAGCCTGTTTGCCCAGTAGAAGCCTGCTGCAAAGACAGCCCTCACAGATAATCTCTACTAGGGCAATGACAAGGGGAAGTGTGGTATTGGGGTTGCCAGTCACTACTGAGGAACTACCTAATGGAGCTGAAGAAGGTGACTACTACCCTCCAGACCCCAGAATGGTAGATTAATTAGCAACTTGCACCCTGTACCTGGAAAACACAGGCACTTAACTCCAGACCCTCAGAATACCAAGCAAAGCCACAGAGGCAGAGCTGCCTGAGGCCTTGGGAGCCCACACTTTGCACCAGTGTCCCCTAGATGTGGGACATGGAGCTGAAGGAGATTCTTTCAGAGCCTTAATATTTAATGACTGTCATGCTGAGTTTCAGATTTGTGTGGGGCCTATTGACCCTTTCTTTTGGCCAATTTCTCCCTTTCAGAATAGTAATGTTTACCCTATGCCTGTACTACCATTTTATCATGGCAGTAAATAACTTGTTCTGATTTTACAGGCTCATAGGTGGAAGGAAACGAGTCTCAGAGGAGACTTAGGACTTTGGACTTGAGACTAAAATGAGTTAAGACTTTTGGGGACTATTGGTAGAAGATAATTATATTTTGCAATGTGAGGCCATTTGATCTGAGGGGCCAGGGACAGAATGATATAGTTTGATTGTCCCCTCAAAATCTCATATTGAAATGTACCCCAATGTTGGAGGTAGGACCTGATGGGAGATGTTTGGGTCATGGGAGTGGATTCCTCATGAATGTCTTGATGCTGCCTTCATGATAATTAAGCCCCCCTGAGATCTGGTTGTTTAAAAAGTTGTGACACCTCCCACTCTCTCTTTTTCTCCCACTGTCATCATTTGACCTGCTGGCTCCCCAGCACCTTCCACCACAATTATAAGCTTCCTGAGGCTTCATCAGAAGCAGATGCTGACACCACACTTCCTGTAAAGCCTACAGGACCATGAGCCAATTAAATCTCTTCTTTATAAATTACCAAGCCTCAAGTATTTATTTATTTATTTATAGTAATACAAGAATGGTCTAACACAGTGGTACAGGTGTGCAATGCTCATTCTTTCTTCAGGGGCACAGTTTTGTGCCTTCTGTGAAGCTAATTCTGCTAGGAACCTTGATATGTATTCTCTGCCTTCTTGGCAGTCATTCAGCTGCAGCCTTCAGTAGTATTCCCTACACACCCTCTTTCTGCTTGGGTCTCCTTTTTTCAGATACCCCTTTGGGCAGGACCTAACAAAGCTACTATCCCTAGCATCTACTCCTCCCATGGAAACTCACCCACTCTTGTCCAGGAGATTTTCTGAGTATAGTTTGTGGGCTCAGGATCATCCCTTCCTTCTTTCCTATAGAAAGTGGAAGCTCCAGCCAGCTCCTGACTTCAGATGTCCTCAGGCCAGAGTCCAGCACCAGTTTATCTCCCTGCAAACTAAAGAGATCAATCTCCAGTTCTCCCAAGAAATGTATCACTTTCCCTTCTTCAGACATTCCCCTGCATTTCATGGCCTTTTCCATTTGTCATTTCTCTCCCATGTGTCCCTTGCCCAGACTATCCACTTTAGTGGGATATAAACCCAGCAGTTTTATTGCAGAAAATATTCTTATTGCATTTTAGCAAGTCAGCAAACATGTGAGAATGCTTGTATGCCACATTCTACTTCTAGAAAATACCCCTTAATCTTTCTGAGTGTTCTCTTACATCTCACTGACATTTTTTAGTAATTCCCTCCCCCAAATTGATTCTATACATCTGCTGAAGGGTCAAAAAGCTCCCCAATACTGTGGTATTTCTGCAAAAAAATCTCCTGTCAGCTTGCTATTGTGGACCCAAGTGAGAGACAGGAGTAGAAAGGTGTTAGCCACTTTGGCTGCATCTTTTTCAATCTATGGAAATGTGTTTAGCGGTTCTCATTTAGAACAGCTAAACAAATTTATCGCCTGATGTCCTATCCCATTTATCACCTGATATCCTCAGCTTTGAGTACTGATCAATTCCTACCAACAGGATACCTCCCCTTTTGCATTCTGTTATACTAGTTTCCATTGTCTCCTTATTCCATGAACTTTAGCTTTGATTGTTCCCCACTGAATGTAAGCTGTTTCATGACAGAGAACAGGATTTCTAACTCTTCTGTGACCCCAATCCACTCTGAGCAACTACCACAATGCTGGGTGCAAATTACTTAATTAATGAATATGTAATTACTTGTCATATTATATTAACACGTTGTAGGGCTTATAGATTACTTTATAAATTACCTGATTAACAAATTTCTTTAGTAATAAATAAGTGATTACTTGTCATATTATAGATTCATAACTCGAAAGTTAATAAAAGTTGACTGAATTCATTCTCAAGGTGCCCTGCCTATACTCCCAGATGCCAATCCTTTCTTTACAAAGTTGTTGAGAAAGACCCAATATATTCTTGTATAACTCTGAACTCTTCTACCATTTGAGGGCCTATTTTTGCTTCAGGAGTACTTCTGTGAGATAGTCTATTAATGAGTGGCTCTTTTGATACCTCCTTAAGATCTCTGTGAACCTCCTCTAGACTTTTAATTCCACCTGCCACTAGACACAACTCCAACTATTTGACAAGTATTAAGCACTTACTACATACCTGTCCCTGGGATATAAGCAACGATGCTCAAATTATGGGAAATACAGACATGCAAGAAAATAATTGCTCTGTATTTTAGTGAGTACAGAATGTTACACAGATGAAAACATAATCAATTCTCATGGGTAAGACAATCTGATAGACTTCACAGGAGAAAAATATCCACAGTGGGCTTTGTATTAGCCTAGAAGATAAAGGAAGAGATCCTCCCAAATAAGAGAAAGGAACGTTTTCCCTAAGAAGACAAGAATCAAACTCCTCTTGCAGCCTCTTAAATTATGGCCCCAAATTTCCTCTCAAAAGAATTAAAAAGTTAAACTCAAAACTCCAAATACAAAAGCTACACAGGTGAAAAAAGGGACATAAAATCTGTTCTTTGGGCCGGGCGCGGTGGCTCAAGCCTGTAATCCCAGCACTTTGGGAGGCCGAGGCGGGTGGATCACGAGGTCAAGAGATCGAGACCATCCTGGTCAACATGGTGAAACCCCGTCTCTACTAAAAATACAAAAAATTAGCTGGGCATGGTGGTGCGTGCCTGTAATCCCAGCGACTCAGGAGGCTGAGGCAGGAGAATTGCCTGAACCTGGGAGGCGGAGGTTGTGGTGAGCCGAGATCGCGCCATTGCACTCCAGCCTGGGTAACATGAGTGAAACTCCGTCTCCAAAAAAAAAAAAAAAAAAAATCTCTGTTCTTTGTATGTATCTATTCTGTCCTTGTGCCTATGTTTTAATTAAGTCTAGGTTTAAAAATAATAACACCCAAATGTTAACAAGGAAGTATATATTTAGCAAATCTATCAAATTGGAAAAAAAATAGAGTGTGTTCTCCAAGAATTATGTATTCCAGAATTGATAATTTGCCAAATTCTTTTAGACACAGTAAATAAGGAAATCGAGATATTTACCAAAATAAATGCAAGGCATATTATGCAGTGTCTCTGAAAACATCTTAGTTTGCCTTTTTCGGAAGCAATCTGAGCTGGCAGTGTTTTCAATTACTTAAAACAGCAAGATGCTGGGAACATTTCTCAGTTAAAGTGCTAAGTTAAAACATGTCAAAATTTTTCCCAAATCCAGAAAATCACTCTAGGATTTGCACAAGTAAATCCATATAATCCTCTTGACATTTAATCTGCCCGAATCAGTGGTAGAAGGGGAAGTTTCTTTACTTCTATTATCTTCAAACAATATCTCTGACCAGTAAATCTTAGCCATTGCCACTGAGGAATGAATGGACACACATCCCCAGGCTCCAGAACTGTAGTCTGAACCCCAATCTTCCAAGGGGAGCATATTACTCTGAAGCCTTCTCTTTCTCTAAAAAATTAAAAGCATTTAAAAAATATTCCATGGCTGGGTGCAGCGGGCTCACTGTAATCCCAGCACTTTGGGAAGCTGAGGTGGGCGGATCAGGAGATCTAGCGATCAAGACCATCCTGACCAACATGGTAAAACGCTGACTCTACTAAAAATACAAAAATTAGCTGGGTGTGGTGGCACATGCCTGTAGTCCCAGCTACTCAGGAGGCTGAAGCAGGAGAATCACTTGAATCCAGGAGGCAGAGGTTGCAGTGAGCTGAAATCGTGCCACTGCACTCCAGCCTGAGTGACAGTGCAAGACTCCATCTCAAAAAATATATATATATTTCATGTGAAACTATAAAAATGTAGCAAATATCAATAAAATGAACACTTCTGGGAGATACCCTACATTTCTCTTGTGATTTTCGGTAACTTCTATGACTACCTCCACCTAATCCCAGTTGTACTCATGTGATAAGCAGTGCTTTAGCTTATAAATTGATTTACAAGCCCTCATAATAATTACTATCGAACAGTGCTTTTTACATTAAAACCATCACCTCTTAATTCTCACAATTACCCTTTGAAGAAGCTACTATTATTTAGTATTTTTAATACTCTCCTATAATAAAGAAACTGAGGCTGAAAATGTAAAATAACTTGCCCAAAGTAAGCATTAGTAGTCAAGTCACCAAGTCTTATTCCACCGTCTATGGTCTTCACCAGCTTTTAATATCTCTCTGTCTTTCTCATGGGTATGGCTTACAGTTTCAGTTTAAAGCGTAAATTTTAATTTTTGAGGCTATATTTTAGCCAGCAATATGTACATAATATTGATGTGAATAAATATCTGCCATGAGTTTTATACCCCCACTGTATAGTACTCATTGGCCATCATGATAAATAAAATATATATGGTATTTCATTGCTGAAATGCACAAGAGATCTCAGAAAAAGTGGGATAAAAGGGATTAGTAACCCAATTTTGCAAATAACAAAGCAAACCAAAAGTGATTGACCAATTTTCCTAGGATCTTGCAACTAGTAGAAAAGGTGAGTTTCTGCAACAGGCACTTCCAATAAAACAGTTCTCAAATAGAAGATTCCTCCTTCTACAACCACATCTTAGCTACCATTTCGAAGCATAAAACTATAATAGAGCATTCTTCACCAGACATCCCCCTGCATTTTATGGTATTTTATATTTATTTCTCTTATATATGTGCGTGCTCCAGCACTGTCCATTTCCATGGACCAGCCAGTTCCAGTACACAAATTTTTCTTACTGCAGTGCAAGAAAACAGGAAAGAATAGGCAGCCCCTGGTTTTCACCACCCTCTGTTTACTTGAAATGGTCTCATAAAGTCAATGGCCTTATTGTTAAGTAGATCATACATTTTCATGGTAAAGAAATATTCTAATGAAAAGACATTCCCATAAACAAATAATGGCTATTACCGGCAATATATCATACAAGCCATGACTGTACATTTCTATTATTAAGTACCAAAATTATTCTTCAAGTCCTACCTAAAGAGCATAAATTTCTGAACCACTGATTACACAAGAGATTTCAATGGACAGTCATACAAAAGGCTTCCCAGCATTATATTCTATTGTGTTTACCATCTACCATCTTAGTTGTCTCCTTCCCTCTGCAGCCAACTACCTTCAAACAACTGACTTGACTTCTTCTTTTTCCCAAGAACTTCCTAGCTTAGGTCTCTCTAAATAGCTATCTCCCTAAAATAGCTTTCTCTTGAATCACCAATGACCTCCATATTGTTAAAACCTAAAATCAATTGGAAACACTCACCTAGTGTTTTCTCTCTACATCTTAGGTTTCCTCTGCAGAGTCATCCTTTTTTAACCACCATTAAGGATTGGTATTCTTAAATTTCACTCCTAGGTGTAGCTCCCTTCACATATTCTTGTAAGAAATATCACAAACAACAAAACATTCTGAGGCAAACAAATTGACATCTGTAGGATCAACCTGTTCTTTGAGTTCCAGGCTCACATGTCCAACCACCTACTTAATATAACACTTGGTTACGTTACAGGCACCACATATTTCACATATCCATGATCAAACCAAGAAGATGAAGTTTGGTGTGATATCTCACACCAAACTTCATCTTCTTCCAGTAGTTGCAGCTTCTGTGAATACTTTATCATCCAGCCAGTTGCACAAGCTGGAATATAGAAGTCATCTTGACACCACTTTCTCCCTCACCCTACCTAGATGTAACCCATTACAAAATATTGTCCATTTTACCTCTAAATATCTTACAAAAGTTTCCACTTCTTTATGTCTCCATCACAATAATTCAAGCTGCCATCTCTACCTGAACCACTGCAATAGTTTCCTAACTATACTCCCTGCATACACCTGAGGCGTCCCTGATATTTTCCATACAATGGAGCCAGAGTGATCTTTGCAAAAATCACATCATGACCTACATTGAATTATCTAATGGCTTTTCCCTGTTCTTATTTAAAAAAAAAAAAAAAGCCAAATCCTTATCCTGGTTTGGAATGTCCTACATGGTCTGACCTCTGCTTCCATCTCCATCTTCACTTTGTATCAATCTTATCCTTCTTCTAACTTTAAGCACAGTTTTCTACCAGTTTTTGTACCTTCCGGCAACAGACTCTTTGGCCATTGTGTTTCCTCTATATGGAACATTGTCACCAGCCCCTTCATCACCTTCCATACTCCCTTTCCTCCAGGATCTCCTAGCCATCCCTCAGACCTCAATTCTAGTTATGATATCCTCTAGGAGGCCTTTTTTGAATATCCCCCTACCCAAATACATGCAACCATAGGTCTTGATCAGCTATTGTCATACGGCTTCTAGATACATTTATTTCCATCTTATTATATATCATTTCAAAGGGCATGTGCATTTGATTAATCCACACTTGAACTATAAGTCAAAAAGAGCAGAGATCATGTCCTTGCTTACCAGTATAGTCCTTGACCTTATTACATAACTGGGTATGTATTTGATACTTAAAAATATTTGTTGGATGAATGAATAAATGAATAATTGAGACCTACAAAACGACATATTAAAATCAAATATTCATTTTCAAACATTTTTTCCCATATCATGGGAATTTAAGAAGATTGATTTAGGTAATGCCTCTTTTTATTTGTGATCAATTATCAATATTTGTGAAAAAGTATTTCAATAAGCTTAGAGCTGAGTTTAAAATACAGGTATTGATAGACTTACGACCTATGCAACTTAGACCATTCGACTTTACGACCACAATCACTAGCCACGACTGCTCCGCATCTGGCAGCACAAACGTTGCCCAGCTGGGCGTATGACAGTGCGGACCAGCTTCCAGCAGCACTACCATCTCCGCGTGTACCATTTCAACTGTACATATAGCCTACTGAACTTACGACCAAATTGTGTTACAACTGGTCTGCCAGTCCCAATCATGGTCGTAAGTCGAGCACTAGCTGTATAAGTAATGTGGGATGAGGACATAGAGGGGTTGTATAACATTTGCTCAGATCATTTCAAATTTTACACTTTTGTATGCGTGTGCCTCAGTTTTCCAGGAAAACTTTTATTATGCCATTCCCAATTCAGTGAAAAACAATTGGGAATGGAAATAGAAAGCCCAAGAATTTCAGGCATTGTACAACAACTAAGCTTCAGTAAGGTAGCCAAATTTTAATAAGAAATAATCCTTCCCTGAAGGAGCTCCTAATCTAGGAGGGGAGGTACAAAACCAAGTACATATCCTTAGGACCAAATAGCATGTTGAGAAAATGTACATATTTTAAAAGAAAAAGAGAAATAACTCATTAAAAAAAGTAGAGGATAACAATATATAATTTCAAGAAAACGAAATCTAAAAGACCAGATGATATAGACCCAACAGACACATCTGCTTAAAGATGGCTGTGTCCTGATCTCTCCTTAACCACATAATTCCAGGCCGGCTCCTAGAAACTGACCTGCTGAGCTGCTCCACCAAGCTGCTTTCAATTATTATCTGGCTAAGTTTGATCTCCAGTTATTTAGACAGTGAAGAAAACATGGAAGCCCCAAGTCTGAAGCAAAGGGACAATTCTTTTTCTTGATATTTATGCCCCAGACCTAAAGCCAAGATGGAGACAGATTTAGTGAGGCTCAACACATATAATTTTGGAAGAAACGGGTTTGCCAAAAGAATTCAGAACAATCTGACTTCTGTAAACTTTACAGAAATATGCAGTTACAGGAACACATTGCTTGGACCCCACCTGCCACCCCACCCCAGAGCTTGGGAAGATGCTCTGAAGGTTCAGCTTCCTTCAGCTGAAGGCAAATTCTCCTCTGGCTCAGATATTCTCAACTTTGGTATGCAGGATCCTAACTAAGCCTTTTCACCTTTGCTGTTTCATTTGTTACTAACCCACCTCCTCCTATACAAGGGAGCCTAGTCTACTTAATCTCTCAATAGTCCATCCTTCTAGAACAAGAATAATTGCCTAACATTTGCCTGTGCTTTATTCTCCCCCAAGTTACCCTTGTGATAACTCAGTATGCTGCATGTGCCTCTTGACATTTGTTCTTCTCTCTCCCAGTCTCAAGATGGCTTTCCTGTGAGTGGATACCATGTTGGTCCCATCTGGCATACAGACTACATGTTATCACACTGGGCCCTCTAATACCCTCCTATATCCTATTCCACTCCCAATATTGTGCTCTTGTGTTTTCTTTTTTAACCACATCTAATTGCAAAACTTTACTGAAGAGTTGATGTCACTCATCATAATTTGATCTTATGTTAAACATCTCCATTCTGAAACCCTGTCTCTACTAAAAATACAAAATTAGCCAGGCGTGTTGGCACATGCTTCTAATCCCAGCTACTCAGGAGGCCGAGGCAGCAGACTCGCTTGAACCTGGGAGGCGGAGGTTGCAGTGAGCGGAAATGGCGCCACTGTACTCCAACCTGGGCAACAAGAGCAAAAAAAAAAATCTCCATTTCCTTTTCAAACCATATGTGAACAATTTTCTAAGTATATTATTCCTCAGGAGCCTCTTCAGTGTCTCTGCAATATCCTGAATTTATGACACTTCAATACGAATACAGTGTTCCTGCCTAAGAGTTAAATACAAAAAGGAACATGGATTTCTCTCCCTTTTTGTTAACTATTAATAACATTTGTATAATATTAGTTCTACATTAGCAACTCATCATCATGCCTGGTCCATCTCCAAGATCATTCCTTCCCTGTTTTTCTGGAACATAATTATTCTCCATTTTCTGATCACACAGTATGGTCCTTATTCATTTAATTTCTAAACTTGATGCTTACAATGTCACTTTGTTTCAGCCTAACTCTCCAACTTTACAAAATAACTTTTAAATCACCATCCTGCTAACTTTTTCAAATGCAGTCCCATTTACATCAACTATTAACTTGCAAATATCATCAAGTAAATTATAATTACAATTCATATATTTTCCCATAAACATAGACATGTTTCAAGGCATAGGAAATGCTCTGACACATTCCCTCCTCTCCCAAATCTCACTTATTCTCATGTTCAGCTGATAGAGGGATCACAATATTTATTCTATAGAGCAAATTTTTTTTTTTTTGGCTGCCAATTATCTTGAAAAGGTGTTCTGCATGCACGGCCCACGTATTTCACTTCTCAGTCACATGTCAGACCACTTCAGTCTGGCTTGCAATCTTACCAACTTTCTGCGAGGGCTTTCTTAAAGGTCAGCATTCACCACCTAATTGGATAAGTGGCCTTTTCTTTGGTCTTTAGTTCACATAACTCTGTCGCTTTTGGCACTACTGATGGGCCTTCCATTTTAAAAGTAACTCTTCTCTTGCTTTTCTTGACAACCTTCCATCCTAGGGTTTGTTGTTGTCTTTTTTTTTTTAACCTCTATGAATTTTTTTCTTGGTCTCCAACATGGTATCCTCTTTTGAAATATTGCCAGTACTAAAATTCTATAATGAGTCCACTTCCTTTATTTTCTCCTTTGTCTCCTCAAGGGATCACTTTCACTTCCATGACTTCAACTATCAACTGTACACTGATGACTCACAAGGTATTTATCACACTGACCTCATCCCGAGCTTCAGCCCTATATTTATAAGTCCCTCTACCTAAAAGTAACACAGGCAGCTTAATATCTTTCCACAAAAAAACTATTCTCCTGC
This sequence comes from Sapajus apella, assembly GCF_009761245.1. NCBI lineage: Eukaryota > Metazoa > Chordata > Mammalia > Primates > Cebidae > Sapajus > Sapajus apella. Next base: position 7,551,668 of record NW_022436984.1, on the reverse strand, counting down.
CATATTAATCTTCAAAATAAGGCTAATGACTGTACTTATTATGTAGAATTATTAAGACAACACAAGCTGCTATAACAGATAAACCCAGAAATCTCAATGACTTCACAAAACAAGAATTTATCTCTCACTTCTTTGAATTTCAATGGCAGGAGGGAAAAAAGTTGTAATGCTCTGCCATTCTTTATTCATTCAGGGACACAGGAAAGAAGAAAAATATGCTGTCTATAACACATCCTAGGCATCAGTCTCAAATTGCAGACAAAAAATTTTTTAAACAAGATGATTTCCTAAAAGTTCTTGTTTTTATGGGCCAAACCTCACAATAGTTTATATTACTTCAGCCAACATTTCTTCAGGGGGAAAAAAATTGGTCACATGGTCAAACTGCAAAACAGACTGGAAAATACTGCCTATCTCTGTGCTCAGGAGGAAAGGAAAGTGAGTTTCGTGAAAAGGTAAGATTAAATTAATTAACAGATATTTGCCAGATATCTGCCACTTAGCCTAATACATAGTGACACAACTGTTGGCTTATCATGCATTTGTTTAGTCATCTAAGTTAGAATTCTCAGAGTTGTCTTTTATTTTTCACTATTCCATGTCCAGCTGGCCATCAGGTCATGCAATTCTATTTTGCAATTACCTCTTAAATGTAAACATTTCCCTCCACTTAAATTGCCTTGACTCAGTGGTTCTGAACACTTGACAACAGGATCTCCTGCCATAGTTGGGTTTTTTTTGTTTTGTTTTTTTTAATTACTTAAATCTTTCCAGGATAGACATTTCATTAAAGCTTTCAATGCAATCCTAATCCTAAAGGGCAGTTAAGTGTGAGAAATGCTGCTCTAATCCAACCTCTTCCTTGCCACACCCAGAATGATCTCACTGAGCACCGATTTTATCATGAGATTCCTCTGCTAAAAATTGTTTTTGAACTTCCATTGTCTAAAGTAAGGTATGTATATTTGAATGAGTCTGCAAGGGTGATACACTAAAGAATTAAAATGTTTATTTGTATGTTTTATTTAATGCTACTTTAATTTGATCATTGTGTAAGTTTGTAATTTATAAAATTTATTAATACAGTAGAATCAAGGCATTTCCTTACTTAAAATTTGTTGCTGACTGTGCATTCTCTAATGCAGTGGTTTCTGGTATAGAATGTAAATACTCACTGATATGCACTCAGAAAAAATATGTTGAATATAAATTTATTTAGCAATTGTGTAAGTCTGGGTTCTCTAGAGAAACAGAATCAAAAAGATGTGTGTATACATATATTACACGTTTTGACACATATATATCATATATATCAAGTGTGTGTGTATATATAGGTATCTATCCATAGAGAGACAGATTTAGAGAAAGAGAGAGTTTTTTTTAAGGAATTGGTTCATGCAATTAAGAAAGCTGACAAGTATAAAATGTACAGCATAGGCCAGTAGGCTAAACGCCCAGGGAATGCCAATGCTACAGTTCAAATCTGAAGGCTTTTAGCAGAATTTCTTCTTGCTAGAAGGAGGTCAGTCTTTGTTCCATTAAAGCTTTCAACTTATTAAATAAGGCTCACCATATTTTGGAAAACAATTTGCTTTATTCAAAGTCTGTCCATTTAAATATTAATCTAATCTTTCTCACAGACACATCCAGATAATGTCTGATTAACCCACACAACAATGCAATAAAATGTGGTAAAACTTTAAAGAAAAGTCAAAGAATAAAAAAAAAAATTCCACCTCTAGTTTGGGGGCTAATGGGAGAAAGATCAGGGAAAGCACTTAAGAGGCTTCTAAAATTCTGACACTCTTCTAAAATTCTGACATTCTTAAGTGGCAGCTTAAGTACACAAGTGTAATTATATTAGTGGGGGGTTGTTGGTAATTTAATATATAGAGGAATATTTTAAATATATTCAGTATTTGGGCGGGATGCAGGGGTTCACACCTGTAATCCCAGCACTTGGGAGGCTGAGGTTGGTGGAATCGCCTGAGGTTGGGAGTTCAAGACCAGCCTGCCCAACAAGGAGAAACCCCATCTCAACTAAAAATACAAAATTAGTTGGGTGTGGTGGTGCATGCCTGTAATCTCAGATACTTGGAAGACTGAGCCTGGAGAATCGCTTGAACCGAGGAGGAGAGGTTGCAGTGAGCTGAGATCGCCCCATTGCACTCCAGTCTGGGCAATAAGAGCAAAACTCCATCTCAAAAAAAAAAATATATATATATATATATGTATACACACATCTATATACTCAATATTTAATATAAACATGTTAAAAATGCAATCCAACAAAATTTAAAATTTTAATTCCATCCTATTAACATCTGCTCCTCTTTCTGGTAAGCTCGGGTCTGATTCATGGATCTCAGATTTCTAGTAAATCAAGGATGTCAAGTTTGGTCCCTCACTCTTGTTTATTTTTGCTCTCTTACTCAGTTTTGTCATTCCGTTCTCTCTCCATTCTTGCAGGTCTCCTTACTTTTCCTCAACTATGCCAAGAATGTTTTCACTCCCTCATCCTATCACTCGTCATTTCCTTTCTCTGGAAGCCCTTTCTCAGCTACAGTCTCCCTCACACACTTCACTTAGGTCTCTGATCAAATGTTCCCTCTTTACTTATGACCTCGCTATCCCTCTTAATCTCCTTTGTGCATTTTCTTCATTGCTGTTATTACCCGATGCATATAAGCATTCATTCATCTTTTTCCACCAATAAAATGCAAACATAACAGCAGAGACTTTGTTAGGTGATATAACCCAAGCACCAAAAACAAAACCTTGTACATACTAAATCATCAATAAATATTTGTGTAATGAATTAATACTGCTAATCAATTTTATAGAGAAAAATTCTGATGGAAGTTATAGAAATTCTCACCTATGGCTTAATACATACGATAAAAATTGATAAGTTTGCAAGAAGGTATTGACAAACCCAAATTCAAGAGGGAAATTTTAACATAGATCTCTCCATAATATATAGGAGAAATTTTAAAACAACAAGCCAAATATCAGTCATAACTGCAAGATCTTCACCACGTTTAATTAGCACAGAGAAAGGATGCAGAACAGGAAACGAATGAGTAGCACGTCAGCAACATGACGAGGTCTCAGACATCGTGACACAGCTTCTGAGGTAGCTCATTACTGCACAGTGTACATTTTGTACACTGACGTAAGTGAAGATCACAGTAGAACACAGAAACCTCAGGTCAGGACTCCTTAGCTTAAATCGAATGCTAATCTGCTAGGCTCATAGGAGATGATCACCTAGATCATAGCTAGATCTGATTTATTTTTAGGACTGCAGAATGCCATAAATTATGGCAAATACCAAAAATCAGTATGATACAGACTTCTTATCCACAATGCACTTAAGTTAGCAAACAGTAACCAGAAAGCAATTTTGAAAGCTCTTACTGTGAAATCTAAAACACTGCTAAATAAGTCATATGTCCAAGAATAAATCATAGTACAATTTATAAAACATGTAAGACTGATCACTAATGAATATGCTATATAATGAAACCTAAAAGTTTTAGCTAAAATGGTATTTAAAAGATATTTATAGTTTTAAACTATGTTAAAAAACAAGAAAAGCTAATATGTGATAAGTATTTCTTCCCATGTATTCAGTCTTCCTATGCCTTATACCTGGGGAACCCGTTCTGCTGCTGTCAGACCTTTGGTCTTCCCACTGTAGCTGACATCCATAGTGATTTTCCCTAACAGTTGATAGGGTGAATCCATTCATGCCACTATAGCCTCCTCTCCACTGGATGAAGATGTGATCTCTTCCTTACTTCTTCAATTACTATAAAAACTTGTAGTGTGCATAAAAAATATATTTACCTATACACCTAAAAAGATAATAACTATAGGTTGGGCAAGGTGACTCAGGCCTATAATCCCAGGACTTTGGGAGGCCAAGGCAGGTGGATCACCAGGTCAGGAATCCAAGACCATCCTGGCCAACATGGTGAAACCCCGTCTCAACTAAAAAATGTAAAAATTAGCTGGGTGTGGTGGCACATGTCTGTAATCCCAGCTACTCGAGAGGCTGAGGCAGGAGAACTGTCTGAACCAGGGGGTCGGAGGTTGCAGTGAGCCAAGATTGCACTGCTGCACTCCAGCCTGGCGACAGAGCAAGACTCTGTCTCAAAAAAAACAAAAACAAAAACAAAACTATAAGGCAGATAGCATTGTATATAATGGCTATATATAGTGACAGTTGTATATAATGACTACATATAGACTTAGAACTACTATCAAAATGAGGAATGAATGAGAAAAAACACACACAAAACAGAAGCTCACTGATTGCATTTATAAATGACAGTATGCAGTAAAAAAATTTGACCTTGCCCAACAAGAAGTCTAGCTTTGCTCTCAGCCTCTGGAAGCCAATCTATTTCATACTTGATAGGAACATTGTTATTTGAGTTGGGGGTGGGGGATGGAGTTGGTTATACCTGATAATCTTAGGGTATAGACTGGCTATGGCAGGAAAATCAATTATGGGATTTAGGGTGGAGGTTTGAGGTCACACAGTATCCTGATGTTTGAAATTGATCAGGTGGGCAATCAGTCAATTAATCATGTCTGCACAATAAAGCTCCAATAAAAGTCTCGAATACCAAGGCTTGGGTGGGTATCACTGGTTAGCAATGATCCATGCACATCGTCACACATCAATGTCAAAAGAGTAACATAACCTGAAGCCAATAAAAGTTTTGTGTCTGGAATCCTTGCAAACCTTTCTTTATATGCCCCTTCTTTGGCTTATTTTTATCCTTTCCCTGTAATAAACTGTAACTGTGAATATAACAGCTTTCAGTGAGTTCTGTGAATTTTTCTAGTGAATTATCAAAGCTGGGCATGGTTTGGAGAGCACTGCAAGCTTGCATTTGGTATCAGAAGTGACAGTTGTGTTGTGTGGACTCTTTCCTCTAAATTTGTAGTAGGAACCCTAACTCCTTATAGTTGGCGTGAGAAGTTTTGGCAGACTTGACACTCTAGAAGACTATATGCCCTCATCTTTTGCAGTTTGGTCAATTCTAGGTAGGGAGTAAAAAAGAAAATACTGCATATGAAATGTTGGATGCAAGGAATGATGGGACAACAAGCTGATAAGCTAATTTCTATATTTTTTATAGTATATAACCAAAAGACCATAGGATTTGTCTTAATCAGTTCAGGATGCTGTAATAAAAAACACCAGGGACTGCATGTATTAAACAGCAAACATTTATTTCTAACAGTTCTGGATACTGAGAATTCCAAGATCACAGCACTAGCAGAATAGTGTCTGGCAAGAGCCTCCTTTCTGGTCCATAGACAGCTAACTTCTCACTATGTCCTCACATGATGGAGGAGGTGAGTGAGCTCTCTGGAGTCCCTTTTAAATGGGCACTCATTTTATTCATAAGGACTCTACCCTCATAACCTAATCATCACCAAAAGGTCTCACTTTCTAATATCATCACATTGGGAGTTAGGATTTCAACATGAATTTTGGTGGGGGGTATGTGGCACATAAATATTCAGTCCATAACCTATCTCCTCCTGAGAGAGTGAAAAAAGTATTAAGAAAATTATAAAGCCCAATTAAAACATATAGTAAACAGGTGTGGATATAGACAGAGATAGATACACAGATGATATAGCAAGTAAACGAAAGCAACTAAAATTGTATATATACTACATCATCTATTTCTGGAAAACAAAACTGTCACAAGGGTGGATGTTATATACTACGAGAAATTAGGAAAAAACACATGAAAAATAGAAGAAACTCACTGATTACCTTTAGATACTAAGTAAGAGTGTGTAGTAAATAATTTTGCTTTGTCCAACAAGAAGTCTGTCTTTTCCCTCAGCTTCTGGGACGTAATCTAGGTCATACCTGAATAAAGCACCTGAATACAGTGTCTGTGTAGAGCTAAGATGTTTTCAAGTGCACATGAAATATTTAAGAGAGTTTATTATTATACACAGGCTACAAAGAAAGCCTCAAGAGAATCAGTCACAAAGAATAAAAATAATATAAATAAAATTCTCTGTCCATAATGCAGTGGAACTGTAGGCAGATAACAATAACTTTTAAAGGGACTTCCAACTGGTATTTAAAAAAAAAAAAAAACACCGTAACTCTTGGATGACAGTAGAAATAAAAAACAAAATTGCAGAATTTCTTGAAAATAATAAAAACAATACATGTGAGAAATTAAGAAGACAACTGAAATAGGCAATGAAAGAAACGTTCCGGCATTAAATGTTTATTTCACTAAAAATACAAATTGAAAAAAAAAGTATTGAATAATCATTTCAGAAAGCTAGTGAAAGAAAACCCAGCAAAGTAAAGCAAATGAAAGCAGGACTCAAAAAACATTTAAAATATTGGCTTTGTAGAGTAAGTATAACATCAATACACAAATCTGAAAAAATGCATCCTAAAACACAACTGCAGAAGAATTTCACTTATGAATATCAATGCAAAAAAATCTTAAATTGGTCAGCAGAATCCAAGAGCATATTAAAAATTAATACATCATGAAATATAACTTAGTCCCAGAGTGCAAGGAAGTTTATATTAGGAAAATGTTGCTGATTCATACCATTAATAGAGCTAATGAGAAAAATCATATTAAATCTCTATATATATCAAAAATTAGATACTTAACAAAATTTAACATTTACCCATGTTAAAAAAAAATGCTCAATAAAATAGGACATCTAATTCCTAGCCCAAAGCCAGCAATTTTTCTTCATAGAAAAGCACTAGAGATTTTCAAAATACAACCCAAAACAAGAAAGCCCATTGTAGACAATCCCTAACTTGTGATGGTTGCCCTTATGATTTTTCAACTTTTTGATGACGCAAAAGTGATATGCACTCCATAGAAACTGTATTTTGAGTACCCATACATCCATTCTGTTTCTCGTTTCCAGTATAGACTACAGTATAGGCATACCTTGGTTTATTGTGCTTCACTGTATTGTGCTTCCAGATATTGTAAGTTTCCACATATCAAAGGTTTGTGGTAACCTGAGTCAAGCAAATCTATCAGTGCCATTTCCCCAATAGCAGGTGCTCACTTCATGCTTTTTTTTGAATTAAGGTATGTACTTTTTTTAGACATCATGCTGTTGCACACTTAATATACTACAGTACCCTGTAAACATAATTTTTATATGTGCTGGGAAATCAAAAATTGTGTGAGTCTCATTTCATAGTGATACTCACTTTATTGCAATGGTCCAGAACTGAATCCACAATATTTCTGAGGTATGCCTGTATGGTATTTAATATGTTACATGAGATGTTCAGCACTTTATTACAAAATAAGCTCTGTATTAGTTGATTTTGTCTGTCAGCTAATGTAAGTGTTGTGAGCACACGTATGGGTGTTACGTATGTCCTCTGCCACATCAACCAAAAATAAACAGACAATTTGAACACTGGAAATTTTGTTAAGATATTATTTATGGCACAATAAATATAATGTGGGGTATATTTGCTGTGATAATGTTGAAGGTATATTTGTAATGAATATTTATTTGGATTATTTTGAAATATTAGTAATATTCAATATATATTGATAGAATCTCTAGGACATGGTACAAAATCATCTGGGGGCTAGAAGCCAGGCAGTTGCTGGGGAAGTTAATAATTTTTGAGGCTGGATAAATAGTTCGTTATACTGTTCTTTCTACTAATGTATATGTTGTAAATTTCCTAATATATAAAGTCTTTAAAAATAGATAAAGAAAACCTAGAGAAGTAACTCATTTTACCTAAGTTTGTGAAATGAATGTGAGGAATCTGTAGCTTCTTATGTATGATTAAATAATTCTTTTTCTGAAATTTTTACTCTAATTGTCCTGTTCTCTCTAGATAATGAAAAGCTGATTGGGATTATTAAGAGGTTAGCAAAAAAAAAAAAAAAAAGCATTCTCAAGAAAAGCCAAACAATTCTAGGAATTAAAGTTTTACATTGTCACAGACTCCTGTTTTATAATAGCTATTTCAATACTTTCTTTCACATATTTCCCCATTTATGGGCCCCTGTCTTTCCATCAAGGACCCATTAAAGCAAACACCTGCGATGACATTTCCTCTGCTCATTTTTAAATGTACCAATTAACTCTTTCTATCCCAAACTCCTTCTAAGTACAAGTAATGTGAAGGCTTAAATCATAACCAAATAATATTTTCAATACTTTCAAACCTCTATGTGGCAGGAAAATGTTTTGTTTATGTATCTTACAATAGATAACTTTCAATATAACTCTTTTGCAGAAATATCAGCAGACCTTCAAGAAATTAAAGCAAAATCAAAATTACCTTTGTTTTCAAAGAGCACAGAAATAAATTTTATATTTTAAATGGCAATGTTAGTCATGTGATAGCATCATACATTTTGGTAATTCAGATGCTAAAGGGTGTCAGCCACCTTTAAAGCATTTCTGCACCTTAAATGTTCAGGGGTGGTACCAGCTGTAGTCACTTGATTGCAGCAATGGGGTCGTGCTCTCTCTGAAGTTTAATACAGCAGCTGCTCAAAGGTCAAGCCAAGTTGACCACACATTCTGCTCCTCCTATCTTTTGCTTTAAAGACAAGTATACGCCAATAATTTTTTTAATGTGCTTTAACAAATTTGAGACAAGATTCTAAACTTCTCTTGCTTTCTTTAATGTATTTAAAGTCTTTTTAGGTATTTTTCCTAATTTACGGGGGTCTAAAATGTGCTCTTTGTCAAAGCTGCAAGGGTTTTTTAGCAATATATTTTTTTCTTCCTAGTTGTACAGATTATATTTCTCTTACTGAAGGAAGAATTCTGGGAAGAGACAGAAAAGATACAGGATGACCATCTCTCTCCTGTTACTCTTTCTCATCATAAAACTATTATTTCTAGGAAGCATAAAGCCGTGTGTTTTCATTTATGAAGATTTTTTACACTGTATTCTTTTTCCATCCTCTGCCTGTTACCAAGTTCCAAAGTTGCTTCCACATTTTCAGGTATCTTTGTAGCAAAACACCACTCTCTGTAGAATCAATTTACTGTATTAGTCCATTTTCATACTACTATAAAGAATTTCCTGAGACTGGGTAATTTATAAAAGAAAGAGATTTAATTGACTCACAGTTCAGCATGGCTGGGGAGCCCTCAGGAAACTTACAATCATGGTGGAAGGTGAACAGGAAGCAAAGCTCCTCCTTCACAAGGCAACAGGAAAAAGTGCTGAGCAAAGGGGGACTAGCTCTTTATAAGCCATCAGATCCTGTGAGAACGGAAGAACAAACTCACTATCACGATAATAGCATTGGGGGAACCACCCCCATGATTCAATTAGAGAACTTAAGTGCTTTCTTAATTGGTGGCTGCTTTTAGGCCAAATTACCTCCACCTAGTCTCCATTGCTACATGGGGATTATGGGAACACAACTCGAGATGAGATACAAAGCGTAACTGTATCAGTTCTCTAGGAAGGGACAAAAACAACCCTATCCTTACATTTACCAAACAAGAAGTTGCCAAATTATCTTGAATTTGGTTTTTAAAAGATCACATGGCCTATGGACATAGAAAGTAGAAGATGGTTACTAGAGGCTGAGAAGGGTAGTGGGGGCCTGGAGGGGAGGTGAGGATGGTTAATCGGTACAAAAAAATAGACAGAATGAACAAGACCTACTATTTGATAGCACAACAGGGTGACTATAGTCAACAGTAACTTAATAATTACCTGGCCTGACAGCCTATAGTGTTTTTGACTTTCTTAAAGAAACAGGCTGGGCACGGTGGCTCACGCCTGTAACCCCAGAACTTTGGGAGGCCAAGGCAGGTGGATCACCTGAGGTCGGGAGTTCGAGACCAGGCTGATCAAGAAAACTCAGTCTCTACTAAAAACATGAAATTAGCCAGGTGTGGTGACGCATGCCACCTACTCAGGAGGCTGAGGCAGGAGAATCACTTGAACCCAGGAGGCAAAGCTTGCAGTGAGCTCGCGAGATCACATCATTGCACTCCAGCCTGGGCAACAAGAGCGAAACTCCATCAAAAAAAAAAAAAAAAAAAAAGGAAGGAAGAAACACATAACACACTCATATGACACCAGTTGTTCCCAAGCATTTGGAATTTAGCATGGATTCTAATTAAAATATTTAACAGCTGGTAAAGCATGAGCAGTCAGAAAGTATCTCAGTGACCCCAGCTATGACAGGTATTCACCTTGTAGATATTTAATTTTGAGGAGGTGTAGGGTCCCAAGAAAGGAGATTGGGTGGCCAAAGTGGGTGTGAAGGCAGGCAATTAAGGCATAGTTATTTAATAATAGCTATTTAATAATAATTATAACTTTATTTCAGTAGTTTCACAGCCAGTAAAGCTGTAGATGCTTAGCATTTTCAAGTGCTAGAATATACCAATTAGTGATCTTTCTTTAAATTGGGAACCAATATATGATATCAACTTTTCTTTTGTCAAGTGAGGATATTTAGAAAGGCAAAAATGTAAGAAATGCCTATTGTCATCATCATTTCATAAGAAACAAATTTAAAACCATGTAAGTAAAAGAAGGCAAACATAAAGACAGTTTTAGTGGAATGAGTTCACCTTTGTGAAACACAACACTGACTTTATTTTTTGTAATTTCTCTACTGACTTAAGAAAATTTAATCACTGATCGGCCTCTGTCTACAGAGAAACCTTCGCCTGATATTTTTTTAAGCACCAGTTTAAAGTGAAGAAGTGTGTTACCCTAGAAGATACTATATCAACAGAAAATCTGAGCAGGTCAATAACCAGAAGATTAATTAGTTTCATCAAAAGGTTATTAAACATTGGTCATTATTTATTTAGAAATGCCAAATATGGCCCAACTTCCATTTACTTTGTGCTCACAAATCTAGTGTCAAATTAGGATTTCAATCTCTTTTTATCTAATCAAAATGTTTATCCATTTGTTTTATTGCTGATTCTTTGTAATGCATAATCAATTTTTTTTACAGTACAACTACAAAACTACTAGCTCTTACAGAAACTCCATTTCAGCACACACATGAATTTATGGTGGTACAATATTAATAATTTTACTCTGGAAAGGATATACAATATAAGCTGATGTTCTTCAAAACAGAATTTGTGTGGATTAGGGATACTTTCTGTCTCACTAGGTGAATGTTTTCATTCCACAGTATAAGCATTTCCAAAAGGAAAGCAAAAAACTAAAAGTTTTCACATGTTTAATTTAAACGCAGTTTTCTTGGGATTCATTCAAACTCATGTCAAGTTTTCTAGTAATATTTGTCAATATTCTGAAATCCAACTAGAGGATCATTTTTTACATTAACTGATTTGAAATTATAAATACATTTGCATGGAGAAGCATAGAATTCTTATTCTTAAAGAGAATGGATATACACATAAAGTTAATTTCATATGATACCCACAATTATATGCATGATGGCTAATTGCATATTGCATATTAGAAGTAAATGCTTAGCTGAGTGTGGTGGCTCACGCCTGTAATCCCAGCACTTTGGGAGGCCAAGGTGGTCAGATCACCTGAGGTCAGGAATTCAAGACCAGCCTAGCCAACATGAAGAAACTCCGTCTCTACCAAAAATACACAAAAAATTAGCCGGGCATGGTGGTGGGCACCTGTAATCCCAGCTACTAGGGAGACTGAGACAGGAGTATCACTTAACTTGGGAAGCCGAGGTTGCAGTGAGCCAAGATCATGCCATTGCACTCCAGCCTGGGTGACAAGAACAAAACTCCATCTCAAAAAAAAAAAAAAAAAAGAAGTAAATGCCCTTCCTTCTCACCAAATCATCGAGATCCAGAGACCTTTCCCTTTCTTTAACTGAATCTGTTCTTAACTAGGAAAACTTTAAACTATTTACCCCTAACTGTCTACTATTCTAATGCATGATTTCCAAAACATACTTTGATGTCTTAATTAGTTAAAAAATGATTTGTACGGAACCATCACTCATTATTATTTTTATTCTTTTCGTCTCTTGGTATGATATTTCTCTTCCTTCTCCTTAAAGAAAACTTTGGACAAATGTGTTCCAAAGGAAACAAAGCCTCTTAATTTTTAGTGCAATTAGCAAAGATTCAAGAAAACGTCTCCCAACAGAATGATCGCATCATCCTGGAGTGCAATTCTTGGCTGGCTTAGTCATGCTACAACTATTTACCACAGCTTTGGTGCTTAATCTACATAAATGTGCAGAGGCTGTCTCTTTGCTATTCTCCTTTAACTATAAAAATTGAATCACATAAACATAATTTGATCTGTTAATTTTTTTTAATGTATAAGAAGAACTGAATAACCATTCTTTTGGACTGAACACATTACCATAAACCTTTTCTAAAATTTCACAGCAACCATGCAGTGAAAGGATGTTGCTATGTACCTATGAATTAAATGAAATGATGGGACAGAAATTTGATCATGGTCTCTTTCTCCAGTCTGTCGTAAATGATGGTGTCCCATTATTTTTTCTAAAACTACAACTTCCCTGTAGAACCATCTGTTTCCCTTAGGATGGGGGTAGGGTATCAATATCTTTCCTATTAACTATATCCAGAGCCTGATTCACCATTATTTTACTCCACCTCCATAACTAAACTGTCCTCAGAAGTGTTTCTAACAAAGCTTTTTTCCCCCATAGTGATAATTTCACAGCTTCACTCATTGCACTTCTTAGTTTCATAACTAATTCCCATTCTCCTTTTCAACAATCACTCCACTTATAAATGAGCAAACGTGGATATTTCAGATTTCCTTGGTAACATTTTTTAAAAATTTAGTACCCTTTCTTCAACCTGATTTGAAGCAGTAAATGTTCTATTGTCTGAAACAGATAAATCGAACTACACACTCATTTTTAAGTTATTTTATAACTAGTGGCATGTCCAGACATAAGTTGGCCTGGCTGAGACCATGTTCTTATAAGTTGCTGGTTACCTGATGTACCTATTTCAGACTACAGGATATTGACTTCTGTGATCTGCGAAGGATCTCACACATCCCACATAGCTAATCAAACTGACATTTTTAAGACTTCATAAGTTTAATACATTATAAAAGAGCTAAAAGTTTTGTTGTTGTTGTTTAGAAATGACTGAATATCTGGAATAAGAGCTTTGTAAAATTTGCTGTGAAGCTAACGTAAGCATGATTAAAATCTGCGGGGTAGGTTATATATTTATAACTAAGCAATTCTGCCAGCAGATTGCCTGTGGGCTCAAACAGCAACTCTTCTCCGGGTTTTCCCATACATGGCAAGTTCAAGTTCAAAGTCTGTAGGGTAGGCCATATATATATATATAGTCACACACACCCATATATATATATCATACACTGTGTATAATACAGAGACAGCCACTGATGAGTGAGCTTCAGAACAAGATGATCTAAGTTTGTGCTAAATGAGATATCTACTTGGATTTCCTAATTTGATAAGGAGGCAAAAACATAGGGATGGATTTTGAAAAGGGATCCTGAAGGAAGAAAATCCTTAATCACTCTTGTTTTTTCCTTTTCTCATCGCTCCTGCCAATTGCAGGGTATTACCATTTGGCTATATCACTGAAATGAGATGTAATAATGCAGTTGTAAATGCCACATGAAAACAATGTCTTAAGGAGAGCTGTATTTTCCCTCACTACTTAAAAGATAACATAGGCTCCTAACAAAACAGGTAGCAGCGGGCAGGCTTGCCTATACATTTATTGGCCTATATTTATTTGTCAACCAGTCATAACCAGGCTGCCTGATAATTTTTTGTACTCACAAATTACACTCTTTAAAGTGTTTGTTTCAGATAATTAGTTTGAAAAGGACTGGGAAGAATGTGCTTATGTTCAGTAACACAAAACAGATAGTGCAAGGAATACTCAAGCAGTCTGGGCCTATCAGTGACCTTGGTGCCATTTTCAGTATGTTCTTTGTGACTGAATTAAACCATCTCAGAAAGAAGGGATGAGACTTAGCACCCTTGCCCTCATTAATGCTGAAAGCAGAAAGCTGTAATTCTCTGCTGCATTACTTTAACCCCCTCCAAAGAAAGATGTGTTCATGTTCATCTTTTAATGACTGGAGGATCAAAATGAAGACTGGTCATGTAATGAACATGAGTATTAAATAATACTGTCTATTTGATTGTTCACTTTTCCTAGTATAAATCTCCAAGGGAAAACTAGGATTAGTAAATTGTGATTCATAAAAATGTATCTCCCCTGAAAACATAGCTGTGGCTTCTTCCTGTTCTTTTTTCTTCCTCCTCTACTTCTTCTCCCACCTTTTTTGCAATGACTATCAGAAAACACAAGTATTAATTTATTTTTTTAAAATGCAAAAATGACCAGGTGCAGTTGCTCACATCTGTAATCCTAGCACTTTGGGAGGAGTAAGACTCTGACTCAAACAAACAACAACAAAAACAATAACTACAGAAGCCCAGACTTTTGTTAAATTTGTGTTTCCCGATAGCTATATGGTTTGAATTTTTTTATTTCTATTTTAATATACATATTTTATATGTCTTTTATAGTAGCATTCTCAAGTTCTTTTCAGACAGATAAACAGCATTTGTAAACTAACACATGCTTAATAAACAAGACATCTGCAATGGTAATAAATGTTTTCTTATTCCTATAGTAAGAATTTCACTGCTCTATTCTTTGGGCTTTTTAACTTGATAGCCATAATTCCCATGATCCTTTCATCATTTACTTGTGCTCTGCCCAAATCATCTCAAATCCTTCTACTGCCCTCTCCCAGGCGTGTGGACTTTTTCTTCTAATGGTTTGTATCACAGATTCTCGAAGAATTGCTCTTTGGTTACAAGAGCCGTTTTGACAGCTCACAGAGAACTGTGCCTGGAAATTTACATCCCCCTGGAGTGGCCCTTAGCCAATGACTGATTAAAGCCTAGCTCCTTTGCCTCCAGTTGGAACAGACTGTAAAGTATAATTTACACCCCAGAGCTTCCTGCTCCAGCAGGCTAGGACTTCACCTGAAATCACACATTTGTATGGCTTCTTCTCCTTTGTGCTACTTTCCTCATTCCCTTACTGGTTACTCTTGGGAACACTTCCTTAATAAAATTGCCTGCACATGAATCCTCTCAAGGTTTGCTTCTAGTGAACTGGCTCCAAGATGCAATTTACTGAGTTTGAATCTTCCCTTTCTTTCTTTCTCTCTCTCTCTCTCAACAATGAATGTAGAAAAACACAAAGAAAATTAATTATTTAAACTAATTAAAGCATAGAGACATTCAATGTAGAACTACATAACTGACCAGTTTTAGGGTACTCAGTAACACATCCTTATTGGAAAATGTAAACTTCTTTGGGATACTGTTGATAAAGACTCACTACATACAGTAAGAGGACTAAGGACACAGGAGAGGCTTTGGAGTCAAACAAATACTAATCTGAATTCTGCCCATTCTATTCATCAGATTTTATATTAGTCACAGTACAGGGTTCTCTAGAGAGAAGGGGTGGGGGAGAAGAGAGAGCGAGTATGTCTGTGTGTGTCTCCCATTAGCATATAGGAAAATAATGTCCACATGGTAGGAGACAAGGTCTCAACAGAGACTGCAACTCCCAGCCTTTTCATATGAGTCCTATATGAGTAAATGAATTGAGCTGTAGAAGACAGAATTCTCAACTGAAAAGCAGTACACTAAAACAGAGAAAATGAGATGAATTAAACTCAATTTCCACCTGTTAAATCCATTAACTATAAACTTCAACCATGAACACAGAGCTCCCAATAAGCTTCATTAGTATATTAGTCTCAAATATGAGAAGGCCTGCTCTGGCAAGAAAACATAAAAGAATGCAAAGGATGTAAAGAATATTAACATTCATATTCTCGAAATGAGAAGAAAAGTTATTGTATTCATGAAATAGGACAAGGATAATTGCTATCCTAAGAAAAAAACAATTGGAGAAAGAGCCCTTGGATATTAAAAGTTAAGATAACAAAAATATCAATAGAAGTATAGAAAGATAACATAGAGGAAATATTACAAAAAATATAAAGAGAAAGAGAAAGGTGAGAAAGAATACAGAATCTAGGAATTCAATCCAGAAAGTCGAATATCACATTAAGAAGACTTTTCAAGTAAAAAAGGACAAAGAAATGGGAGAAATGTATTATTAAGGAAGGAAACATTCAAGTAAATCTTCTAGATAATAAAGATGCAATTTTCCCAATTGAAAGACTCAACTGAGTGCCCTACACTGTGAATGTAAGAAAGTCATATAAGGCACATGATAGTTGAAATTTGAAGTACAATCAATTATGAAAAGATCCTAAAGGTTTTGAAAGAGAAGAAAGCTAGATATATTCAAAGGATCTGGGGTTAGTATGATCAACATTATCAAGAAAAAATAGAAGCTATAAGACAATAGGGGAATGCCTTCCACATTAGGGGAGAAATCTAGAATTTACATGTAACCAAATATCAATTATATGAGAAGGTAGAATATAGAAATAATCAGACACGCAAGGTCTCAAATGATTTCTCTCCCATGCTCTTTTCTCAGCTAGTGACTAAAGAATTGCTTTAGCAAAAATAGTGAACAGAAATAAGGAAAAGTCATGAAATCCCAAAATGTGGGATTCAACATAGGAATCAAAAGAAATTCAAGGGAGCATGGTACAGGGAAGTCTTAAGGTGACAGGAGGGGACAAAGGGAAGAATATGAGAGCATGAGGAGGTCCTTTTCTGTTACCTCTGATTGTATTATCAGAGGAAACACTAAATAGCATCAGCTGACAGTAAGCAGCACAAGGATTAGAATTTGAGGAGTGAAAAGGTACGAAAATAATAACTTGAAAAGCAGGAGAGTAGATGAACTTTCATGAGGAAGGGTACCAGGCACTGCTGAGGACTCTCTTTTTTATTAATTTTTTTTTTTATTTTTGTGACTACATAGTGAGTATATATATTTATAGAATACATGAGATGTTTTCATACAGGCATGCAATGCACAATAATTACATCATGGAAAAGTGGGTATCCATCCCCTCAAGCATGTATCCTTTGTGTTACAAACTATCCAATTATAATCTTTTAGTTATTTTTAAATGTACAATTAAATTGTTGACTGCAGTCACTATTGTGCTATCAAATACTATATGTTATTCATTCATGCAAACCACTTTTTATAACCATTAACCATCCTAAGCTCCCCTCCACTACCTTTCCCATCTCTCTGATAACCATCCTTCTACTCTCTATGTCCATCAGTTCAAGTGTTTTGATTTTTGGATCCCACAAATTAGTGAGAACATGTAATGTTTGTCTCTCTGTGCCTGGCTTACTTCACTTAATGTAATGACCTCCATTTCCATCCATGTTGTTGCAAATGACTGAATCTTATTCTTCTTCATGGCTGAGTAGTACTTCATCATATAAGTAAGTACCACATTTTCTTTATCAGTGGATATCTGTTGATAGGCAGTTAGGTTGCTTCCAATCTCTTAAGATGTACAAATGTGAATTTAAAGTAAGAGCAGTCCAAGCCATTGTATATTTTTCTCTAGCCAGGTCCAGCTGCTCCACTTTGGGCCTAGAGTCAATACAGAGTTGGTTTTCATAGAATCTGGAATCTTACAGGAGAGTAGAATAGAGACGAGCCAAGGAGTTAAAGATGTATAACAGGCATAACTATAATGGCAAGTCATGGACCTTAACCTGGGGTGGGGATATAAATAGGACCAGGTAGTGGATATGTGATTTAAAAAAATAGACAGGATGAAAGAATTATGGAGTGAGGGAGCAGGGGATCAGAAAGAGTAAGTGGCAGAAATATGACATACACTTGGAGCCTGGTGGTGGCATCACTAGTAATGACCAGGTCTAGGGTTTGACTATAGAACTAAATGGTGAAATGATCATAGGACCAAATGGATCTAATAAGCCAGATGCAAAAATAGTCAGATAGTGGTCAGATGCTTAAACAAGGTTGTGTCAGGAAAGTATTTTTCTTGGCATACACATTTTATTTTTAAAAGTAGATATGGGGGTCTCACTTTGTTGCCCAGGCTGGTCTTAAACTCCTGAACTTGAGTAATCCTCCTGCCTCAGCCTCTGAAAGTGCTGGTATTACAGGCATAAGCACCATGCCTGGCCAAGATGCACAATTTTTAATGCCCTCTGTAAGAGGGTTCTTTAACATCCATTTTAAAACTCTGCTTATTTAATGAACTAAGTTGAGACAATAAAAAAAATAATATTTTGTAAATATTAAAATGTACCATATTGATTTTCTTCACCCTCTGCATTTAAGTCATTAAGTTTTATTTGTCCTGGTAAAAGAAAGAATAAACAATGAGGCCACTAATCTACTTTGAGTCTCAAAGTTGGTTTTCTTGACCTCTTTGGTGAGACAATGGTCTTGAAAATAGAGGCTTTGTGTTCTAGTTTCATTTGTGTGCAGCATGTATCAGAATTCATTCCCTTTGAATAATATTTCATTGTATGTGTATTCCACATTTTTGTTTCTCCATTCATCTGTTGATGAATATCTTTGGGCTATTTTGAAAATATGCCACTATTAAGCCAGAGACAGAAGCACAAATATCGTAATGATTCCACTTGTATAAGGTACTTGGAATAGTCAAATTCATAGAAACAGAAAGTAGAATAGTGGTTATCAGGGACTGGGGGAAAGGGCATGCGAAGCTAGTGTTTTCATCAATATACAATTTTAGTTTGGGATAATGAAATAGTTCTCAAGATGGATAGTGGTAATGGTTGCACAACAGTGTGAATGCACTTAATACCACCAAAGTGTAGATGAGAAAATGTTTAAAATACTAAACTTTATGTCACATACATGTTACCACAAATAATCTCAAGAAAAAGAGGGCTTCTTGGCCGGGCACTGTGGCTCACGCCTGTAATCCCAGTACTTTGGGAGGCGGATCACCTGAAGTCAGGAGTTCAAGACGAGCCTAACCAACATGGAGAAACCCCGTCTCTACTAAAAATACAAAATTAGCTGGGTGTGGTGGCGCATTCCTGTAATCCCAGCTACTCGGGAGGCTGAGGTAGGAGAATCACTTGAACCCAAGAGGCACAAGTTGCGGTAATCCAAGACTGCACCATTGCACTCCAGCATGGGCAACAGGAGCGAACTCCATCTCAAAGAAAGAAAAGAAAAGAAAAAGAGGACTTCTGAAGGGAGGGAAGATTTCTTAATAAAATAATCCAACCCCAACCTCCACACCCTGCCCCCATTGAGCACTGCACCATTCATATAGATGGTAAGTAGCATCTTGATACTTAAGATACATACACTCTGCTGTATGTAAGTAATCCCTCAAGAAAGCAAACAAACAAAAATCAGAAAAGGATGACTCAGCAAACGAAATTAAACAGAGTGATCAATAAGGTGGGGGAAAAAGACAAGATTCTTGTGTACTATAAGCCAAGAAAACAAAGTGAAACAAAGATAAGGGAGTCATCTACTGACAGATGTTGTGGATTAACATGAAGACTGAGAAATGGCCATTGGATTTGGCAGTGTAGGTCATTAGCAACTTTCCTAAGAGTGAAAGTTGCTACATTCGGTACAGTGGTAAGCACAAAAGCTTGATTGGTATCAGTTCTTAGATCACAAATAAAGGAATTGAGTCAACAAAGGCAGATGACTCGAGGAATTTTGTTGAACAGCCAAGTCAAAAAATAGGATGAAGAAAGTATTGTTGCTTTTTTTAAGTGAGATAAATATCTGTACTTTTATATACTATTGGAAATTATCTGGTAAAGAGGAAATAATTATAACTTAAGAAAGAGAAGAAAAATTCTAGGAGAGTGCTTGATAAGGTAAGAGAAGCTGACATCTCGTGTACATATAGAAAGAGTGGTTTCATATAAGAGTGTGGACACTACATTCACATTAACAATGCAGAAATTATTACATCTCCATGTAGATACTGGTAGATGAGTAGATGTAGTCATGCAGTATGAAGTGTTCTCTTCTGATTGCTTCAATTCAATTTTTCTAGTAAAGTAAGAAGCAAGGTCTTAAGCTTAGAGTGAAAACGTACAAGTTTTGAGAAGAGAGGGAAAGGTATGAAATATTAACTAAAGGTGCCAGGCATGGCGGCTCATGCCTGTAATCCCAGCACTTTGGGAGCCCAAGGCGGTGCATCACTTGAGGCCAGGAGTTCGAGACCAGCCCAGCCAACATGGCGAAATATTGTCTCTAATAAAAATACAAAAATTAGCCAGGCATGGTGGCACATGCCTGTAATTCCAGCTATTAGGGAGTCTGAAGTATGAGAATCGCTTGAGCCCAGGAGGCAGAGGTGGCAGTGAGCTGAGATCATGCCACTGCACTCCAGCCTGGGAGACAGAAGTGAAGCCCTCTCTCAAAACAAAACAAAACAAACAAACAAAAACAACAAAAAAGAAACATCATCTAAAGGGATGAGAGAGTAATTGGACTAAAGAAACGTAGCATGACTGCCATGACTGCCAGGCAGCATTAAAGGCCAAGTTATGATCCATTTCATGAATTTGATATGAGGTCAGCTGGTATGGTTGGGTAAACAGAGTTGGAATTTAAGAGTTGTGATTTTGCCAAATAGAACAATGTAGTTGAAGGCATGGCAGTGTTTACATGGTCTGTGAGGTCCTAAGTTATCTGGATCAACTCTCCCAGTGGATTCTCTATTCCAGCCACATTGAACTGGTCATCTTTCTGTTCTCAAAAGCTCCCACTCTCCCACTCTAAGGCCTTCATACTTATCATTTCTTTTACTTCAATCTGTCTTCTTCTGACACACTCTTTCCTAATCCTAGGTCTCAGGTCTAAAGTTCTTTTCCCAGACTACCTTCATTTTTATCACATCACCTTCTTAATTTATTTTTAGCACTCATGAGTATCTAAAATATACTCAGCCCTTCTTTTGCTCATTATCTGTCCCTTTCCTAATACTAGAATATCTTTGGGCTCATACTAGAATGTAAGCTCTGAAAGCAAAGACTACAACTGTAATGTTCATTGCTGGATTCAATGCCTAGAACAATATCTGGGATGGATCAGGACAAAAAGTTTCTTAATTGAATACATTAATTTTTATTTTTATCTTAAAGCTATTATGATCTGGTTGAGGAATTAGAGATACACACAAGTAAAATAAGATTTCCAAAGCTTCATAGCTCATCAGGGAATTCTTGTGTTAAACAGCAGGGTGTAATCAGGAAATGCATGTTCACCCCAGGAATCCTTGGAATTCAATGCATTGTGTCCAGACTTGTTTTATGTAACTTTCTAAAAAATATTATAACAGAATGTTTAATGTGATATCTCCTCTTCCTGCCCCCATCCATCTGAATAAAAACTAAGTAAATGTTAGAGCAGCTGTATTCAATATGCAAAATTATGATTATTCCTGCTCCAAGGCAAGTAAAAAGCAACACAATATTTTCCATTTAAAAAACTATTTCATTTCAGAATATTCTTCCTACAGATTGTTTTTTAAATGTCTTTAGTTATTTTCTTGTTCTCATTTTTTTGATCAAAAGTTCTGGCATTTCTCTGATGTGTTAATTTTAGCTGCAAACACCTAATCAGAATTTTAAGGATAATTAGCAGGTTGGCTAACTTTCGGAAAGAAATACCAGTGGTGTTTTCAACAGGCTGGCAGGATGTCTCCAATTATAAAGATGGAGGAAATAAAAACAACAGGATGGTAAAATCCATTGAGGGACAGATTGCATTTTATAAGAAGAGACGTAATTTCTTTTACCTTCGGTCTTTATGTCTTGCAAATGTGCTCAGCACTCCTATATCCCATGGGTCTCAGCGTCAATATTTATGTGCTGGAATACTTCATTGCCTCATAAACCAAGAAGTAACTGAGTATTTTTACTCTTTGGAAAAAAATGTGTTATACCAGGTAGTTCCCACCAGCTCCACTTCTTACACTTTCATGCATTGACTTGCAAGAAGATATAAAGCTAGATAAACGAGAACCACTGATCTTTTTCTTCTTGCTCCTTGAATTAGACGTTTACCATTTCTAATTTTTTGTTAAATGTTATTCAACTCCAGCCAAAATTTCAATCATGGATAACCCTGGGGTAAGGGCTTAGGGTTTTTAAATTTTGTTTTAATATAAATTTCAAAAGCTTTTACAGGGGAAGTCCTAGTACCTTAAATAGCAAATTCAGATTCAAAGTTGATGTCCTTCCAAAAAGAAATAGAGAAGACTTTTAAATAAATAATCCCTAAAAGACTTTTAAAAACATGAACAAACATTGCATTCAATATCCAGGAACAGTAAGTATTTCTCAAGGAAGAATCACTCACCTCATGAAGAGCCCTCACGTGGAGTACCAGATTACAAGCCTCCTTTCTCAATTCCACAGAGGGTTTTAGTCTTTAAATAACATACATCCAAGTTATCTGGATGCTTACCCTCTGGTTTCTGCTCCAAAGCCCTTCATTCTATCAATATTTTTCATCAGCATTAAATTTGAGAGCAGAATTCAGGCAACTGACAAGGATGAGCTCAGACATCTGATAGGTGGTCGTGTCCTCTACCAGCCAAACCAGGTCTCTCAATAAATAAGCTGTTTTCCGTATTGTGTTCTACAGGCTTATATTCTATGTGATGCTTTTTCTTCTTCTGTCTCCCTGTCTCCCCCCTTCCTTCTTTTCTCCCTTCCTCTTTTTTACACACACACACACACACACACACACACACACACACACACACACACAGAGCAGGTGTTTGCAGTGAAATAAGTTTGAAAGATGTAGACTTAAAACAAAATAGAGCTATTAATTAGATGATATCTCAAAGCATATATGTTAATATGCATTATGAATCTCCAAAAAAGTGATACAGGAGGTAGTGTTTTCCAAATATACTTGAGCATGGATCATTTTTTTCAAGAAATGTTCTTTATTGTCACAATAATTACTTGCTGAGCTACTACTATATGTCCTCTGTTGATTTTCCTAAGTGCATAGCAGGACAAATAAGACAGATTTCCTGCCCTAAAGAAGCTTATAATTCAATGAACATATCACATTCTCCACAACTGTGCTCTCCAGAAAGGTAGCCACCACCCACATGTAGCTATTTAAGTAAACAAATGACATTAAAAATTCTCAGTTCTTTAGTCTCACTAGTCGCATTTCAAGTTCTTAATGGCCATAGAATGGCCACTGGCTGCCATACTGGATGGTGCAGCTATAGGACATTTCCTTATTTCCGCCACAGATATTCTATTGGACAGAGGTGCTCTAAGAACTACATTATTTGTATTAATCATACACTATTAAGCATGACCTTTCACTTTTTATATATTTTCCTTCAAAGACTATACACTTTTTCAGATCTCATACAATCACAGTCATCTTCTTATTGCAGATTTTAAAAATTCACTCACATTGATAGCAATTATTTCTACTTCTATTAATTCATTTTTGCAGTGGGTTGTTTTTGGACCTAATCTGTTATGTAAGTTCTAGAGCATTGACATGAGTTTACAATCAGACCAACTCTATGGTTGGTCTAATATGATCTGATTTTACAGATCCTAAAATCAGAGATTTCAGAGTCTGCAAAAGCACCTAAATATTATTTAATCATATTCTCCCAATTTTGTAAAGTAGCAATGAAAGCTCAGAGTCATTAGGAACTTATACTGGTTTACAAAGATGTTAAATAGCAAGGCCCCTTGGATTCACCTAAGTAAAATTTAGTGGCTGTATACAACTCCCTGGGCCTTAAATATTGTCCCTCAGAAGGAATAAATTGTGGCACAGCACATTGCTGGCTAACAAGTACACCTGTACAAAGGCGGGATTTTTCTGTTGATATTCCTATGTTAATGATATAAAATAGAGCTCATCTCCATGAGATTATTATCATAGGCATTAACTTTTACTGAAACTCTGTGTATATCACAAATGATAAGCCCTATAGAGAAGTATTTATTTGCTCAATTACAAAGTATGTGTGCATAGGGTGTATACACATGTATGCTTGTGTACATATATGTGCAGAATCAGGATAAAGGATGCAGTTTTTTAACTTTTAAGTTCAGCGGTATATGTGCAAATTTGTTACATAGGTAAACTTGTGTCCTGGGGATTTTTTGTACAGATTATTTCATCACCCAGGTATTAAGCCTAGTACCCACTAGTTATTTTTCCTGATCCTCTCCATTCTCCCACCCTCCATTCTCCAACAGGCTCCAGTGTCTATTGTTCCCCTCTATTTAGCTCTCACTTCTAAGTGAGAACATGCAGTATTTGGTTTTCTGTTCCTGTAATAGTTTGCTTCCAGCTCCATCCATGTCCCTACAGAAAACATGATCTAGTTCTTTTTTATGGGTGCATAGTATTCCATGGGGTATATGTACCACATTTTCTTTATCCAGTCTATCATTAATAGGCACTTAGGTTGATTCCATGTCTTTGCTATTGTTTACAGTGCTGCAATGAAGATATATGTGCATGTCTCTATAATGGAACAATTTATGTTCCTTTGAGTATATACCCAATAATGGGATTGCTGCATTGAATGGTATTTGTGCCTTACAAACAAAATCTAGCAGCACATTAAAAAGCTTATCCATCACAATCAAGTAGGCTTATCCCTGGGATGCAAGGTTGGTTCAACATATACAAATGAATAAATATGATTCATCACAAACAGAACAAGGTTTGTGTTGTTGTTGTTGTTGTTTTGTTTGTTTGTTTTGAGGCAGAGTCTTGCTCTGTTGCCGAGGCTGGAGTGCAGTGCTGCAATCCTCTCACCTCAGCCTTCTCAGCAGATAGGACTACACATACACGCACCACCATGCCCAGCTAATTTTTGTATTTTTAGTGGGATAGGGTTTCACTTCTTTGTCCAGGCTGATCTTGAACTCCTGGGCTCAAGCAATTCAGTTTTTCCTTGGCCTCCCAAACTGCTGGGATTATATCCACACTCTACTCTTCAGTAACAGTTTTCTGTCTTAGTCTATTTATGTTGCTATAAACAAATATCTGAGGCTCGGTAATTTATAAAGAAAAGGGGTTTATTTGGCTCACAGTTCTGCAGGCTGGGAAAGGAGCATAGTACCAGCAACTGCTTCTGGGAAGGATTGCAGACTGCTTCCATTCCTGGTAGAAGGCAAAGAGGAGCTCACATGTTCAGAGGTCACACAATGAGAGAGCAGACGTTGGGCAGGGGTGGTAGGTCTAGACTCTTTTTAATAAACATTTTTCTAGGGAACTAATATAGCAAGAACTTACTCGTTACCACGAGGATGGCACCAAGACATTGATGAGGAATCCAATCCCCATGACCCAAACACCTTCCATTAGACCCCCAATCTCCAACATTGGGGATCAAATTTCAACATATATTTTGAGGAGACAAATATCCAAACAATATCAGATGAATATGTTTTTAAAAGAAGAAAGACACTTGGCAAGTCTGCCTCAATTTTATGGCAGACAGAAAGTGTCTTTCATCTTAGCAATACCATATAAACATAGTATAGTCTCTCAACAACTGAAATTGTGTCCTGTTGATTAAGATTATGAGATGGCTGCCCAGCAAAATAAATGAAAAGCAGAAGAGCCTCAAGGAGCACATCTGGAAATTGAGTTGCATGCATTGAAAACTACAGAAATACGTCTGGGGACTTAAGAATTGAACACTAACAATTATTGAGATTTTTTTTTTACCTCAAAGCAGATACCTGTGCAAAGTGAATTTTTATATAAAACTTAAGGTTACTAGCTAGTAAATACTATTGTAAATAAAGAAATATTTTCAGCTTCTTTGATCCACAAGAAAACAAGGTGAAAGACCCATATAAAACAGCTATGGATTAACTTAGAGAGTTTTAAAAGCCATCTTCCTTGACATATATGAACCTTGAAGCCCCAAGACAGAAACAGCTGCTGATTTTGGATTGTGTGCCCAGCTGTGTGTTCTTTTCATTTCCCAGGGCAAGTACAGATCTCCAAGTCAGCAAAATGAGGAACTCTGTTCTCTCACATCCAGTTTCTAGAGGTGAGTAGAAAGAGAGAAAGGGGGCTCTGTGGAAAAATCAGGAAAATGATAGGGAACATACAAACAAAACTTTATTGCTCTCCATCAGTATAAGTTCATTTCAAGATTGAGTTATAATAAGAGATTATTCTGTAGAGTTCCAAAGCTGGACAAATACTTCAAGATCACACACACACACAAAAATGTAAGAAAGTAGTTAATAATGTGAGTTCTGGATTATACAGACTTGGCTTCCTTTCCTGATTCTAAGATTTCTCCATTTCCCCATCAGATAGATGAAGTCAATAGGATTGAAGACTAGCCCCTAAAAATATCTCAAAAATCTCTCCACACTCTTTTCTCCTTCTAATTCAGTGGGATGGAGATGACTGCAGCAGCTATGGAAATGAGGTGTTATACTGGCACAGTCCTGATCTGCCGAAGGCCCTGAATAACGGCAGAGCGTCCATCAACATGCATTTCTAAATGACCGCAAGAAGGAAACCTCACTGCTGACATGCTCACCTGCCAGAGATGGCTAAATGCAAAAGAAACAAATTCCTATTACTGCAAGCCATTTTATATGTAGGTCTATACATTACAGCTGTCAGCATTACCCAAAAAAGATACCCATTGGCATGTGTCGCTAAGTCCGGGAGAATGTTTTCCAATCTCTCTAAGATTTATGTATGGCCTATTAGGTGTTTTCCAGTTCTTCATTTAAAGTTTTGCAATTCCTGCAAAAGCAAAGCTTTCTTTTACCTATGATCTGTCATGGGAAACAATAAAGAGTGTAGGATCAGAGCATGACTAGAATTTTATTGATGACCCAAGGCAAAATAAAATTCAGCTGCTCTTTTGCAGCAATATTAGATCTGCTGCTCTTTCAGCAGTAAAATCTTGTTTTGTCAGCAGCTACTGAGAGTGGATATGACTCAGAAGACACATAAAAGCATACATGTAAGGTAACTAGCTATTATGTTTAGAAAATCTTTTTTTTTGCAACTTAAGTGCACTCTAACATTTCATATTTTAAATAATCAAGACAGCCTTCAGAATGCAGAATCTCAAAAACGTTATGCTTTTCTATTTATGTCCTAATTGAATAAGGCAGGAGAATGTACACAAGATGCACAAGGACATACAGAAAATCACAAATTTTGGATAAGAAAGGGAACTTTAAAGATCTTTGAGCATAACAGCTTCATTCTATAGAAAAGGAAAGTAAGGCTTAGAAGGATTATGTGAACTGTGCAATGTCCAAAAGAGGTAGGACTAAAATTCAGTTCTCAGTAATTATTTTAGGGAAAATTCTTTTTCTGCAGAGAGCTCAGCTCCCAATGCTTTAGAATTATAAAATCTTGTTTTTGTGACATTATTCAACTTATCTTCGAAAAGTAATAATATGATATCAAAATTTATATAATACCGAGCTTGCAAGAGCAACAATTCTGAGATCTACCAGCATCTCGTACATAGATGAAGCTCAATAAATGTTGATTGGTTGATGTTATAACACTCAAGTTTCATGGCCTAAGGTAACCCTTTGCTATAGCCTCATAATCCAATGGTCTAGGACTCATATTATTAAAGGTTTTGAAAAGACAAAGTGAAATTTAAATATTAAACATTTCTCAGGATTCAAATATGACTTTTTATAAATACAACATAAGCTAATCACCACTTATATATTAAACACATATAAAAGATTTCTGGATCTATCCATGACAAAAATCACAGACACAGGATATATTCTTATGGTAAAAACAGATAACAAACTATGTAAAGTAACTTTTTAGATACTAGACAATAGGCAATGTAGGCTGCTCATGAGAGAAGAGAAACATATGAGGTGATTTTTGCATTTGCAAAAAGTATTCTACCTTTCCAAGATGCAACTGTGGAAACCAAAAACTTCACTTTGTGGCAGAGGAAACAGAGCATAGAGATATGACTAACCAGAAAACAACAGAACAACTTCTTTAAAGTGCTGAAAAACAAAACCTGTAAACCTATAATCCTATAGCCCATGAAAATATTGTTCAAAATTGAGGGATAAATAAGTCAGTTTTCAGACAAATAATAACAAAAAAAAATTGTCATTAGTAGATCAGCACTACAAGAAATATTCAGGATAGGCTTTAAGTTGAGGCTTAAAAAT
The DNA here is from genome assembly GCF_009761245.1 of Sapajus apella. Lineage (NCBI taxonomy): Eukaryota > Metazoa > Chordata > Mammalia > Primates > Cebidae > Sapajus > Sapajus apella. The sequence continues at coordinate 7,523,454 of NW_022436984.1, read as the reverse complement.
ACCAGAAGTAAACATGGATCTATAGCAGAGGTCAGCAAATTATAAACTATAAGCCAAATCCAGCCATCTACCTGTTGTTTTCATGTGGTCCATAAGGTAAGATGGGTTTGACATACTGAAATAATTAGAAAAATCAAAATAATAATATTTTGAAAATTATGTAAATTTCAAAGTTTAGTGAAAATATATAAAATTTAAAGTTTAGTATTTACAAATAAAGTTTTATTGGAACTTAGCCATGCTCAATAGTCAATAAATTGTCTATGGCTTATTTTACTCTACATGAGTGTAGATGAGTGATTATGACATAGACTTTATTGACCACAAACCCAAAAATACTAACTGGTATTTTACAAAAACAAAACAATATAGTGTGCAGAAAAAAGGACTGAAAATGGCAAATATGTGAGAAAACATTTTTTAAATCTTTTCTCATTTTTTAAATTTGTTTGAAAGACTGTTTAAAGCAAAAATAATGGCAGTGAATTGTGGATTTTAAACATATGTAGAAGTAAATATGTGACAACTATAGGAGAAAGTACAGGAAAGAAGTAAATGGAATCACTATGGTATAAGAATATATTAGTCCATTCTCATACTGCTAATAAAGGAAATTCATAAAGGAAATTCATAAAGGAAAGAGATTTAATTGACTCACAATTCTACAGGGCTGGTGAGGCCTAAGGAAACTTAAAATCATGGCAGAAGGGGAAGCAAACATGTCCTTCTTCATATGGTGGTAACGAGGAGAAGTGCAGCGCAAAGGGGAGGGGAAACTCCTTACAAAACCATCAAATCTCATGAGAATTCACTCATTATCACAAGAACAGCATGGAGATAACCATCCCACTAGGTCCCTCCCACAACATGAAGGGATTATGGGAACTACAGTTGAAGACGAGACTTAGGTAGGGGCATAGCCAAACCATATCATTACACCCTTGGCCCCTCCGAAATCTCATGTCCTCACATTCCAAAACACAATGATGCCTTCCCCAAAGTCCCCCAAAGTCTTAACTCATTCCAGCATTAACTCAAAAGTCCAAGTCTGGCCCACATTTTCCTTCTGCTCTGCCCGAGCAGAGGTTCTCCATGAGAGCTCCACCCCTGAAGCAAATGCCTCCCTGGACATCCAGGTGTTTCCATACATTCTCTGAAATCTAGGCAAAGGTTCCCAAACCTCAATTCTTGATTTCTGTGCATCCGGAGGCTCAACATCATGTGTAAGCTGCCAAGACTTGGGGCTCGTACCCTCTGAAGCCATGGACCAAGCTGTACCTTGGCCCTTTAGCCACAGCTGGAACTTCTGGGATGCAGGGCACCAAGCAGGGGGGGCCTGGACCCAGCCCAGGAAACCATTTTTCCCTTCTAAGCTTCCAGACCTGTGATGGGAGGGTCTACTGCAAAAGTCTCTGACATACCCTGCAGACATTTTCCCCATTGTCTTAATGATTAGTATTCAGCTCCTTTTACTTATGAAAATTTCTGCTGCAAGCTTGAATTTCTCCCCAGAAAACGGTTTTCCTCTTCTACTGTATCATCACACTGCAGATTTTCAAACTTTTATGCTCTGCTTCCTTTTGTATGCTTTGCCACTTAGAAATTTCTTCCACCATATACCCTAAATAATCTCTCTCAAGTTCAAAATTCCACAGATTTCTAAGGCAGGGGCAAAATGCCACCAGTCTCTTTGCATAGCAAGAGTGACCTTTACTCCAGTTCCGAAGAAGTTTCTCATCTCCATCTGAGACCATCTCAGCCTGAACTTCATTGTCAGTATCATTATCAGCATTTTGGTCAAAGCCATTCAACAAGTATCTAGGAATTTACAAACTTTCCCACACCTTCCTGTCTTCTTCTGAGCCCACAAACTGTTCCAACCTCTGCCTGTTACCCAGTTCCAAAGTTGCTTCCACATTTTCAGGTATCTTTGCAGCAGCTACCCATTCTCTGTGGTACCAATTCACTGCATTAGTCTGTTCTCATGCTGCTAAAGATATACCTAAGACTGGGTAATTTATAAAGGAAAGAAATTTAATTGACTCATGGTTCAGCATGGTTGGTGAGGCTTCAGGAAACTCACAATCGTGGCAGAAGGGGAAGCAAGCATGTCCTTCATCCCATGGTGGCAGCAAGGAGAAGTGCAGAGCAAAGGCAGGGGTGGGGGTGAAGGGATGCCCCTTATAAAACTATCAGATCTCATGGGAACTCACTATCACAAGAACAGCATGGAGGTAACCACCCATGATTCAATTACCTCCCACTGGGTCCCTCTCACAACACAAGGGGATGATTTGAACTACGGTTCAAGAGGAGATTTGGGTTGCAACACAGGCAAACCATATCAAAGAGTATTATATCATATATAAGAGGTATGTCTTACTCACTTAAGGCTGCTATTACAGATACCATCCACTTGGTAGCTAAGATAACAGGCATTTATTTCTCACAATTCTGAAGGCTGGAAATTCCAAGGAAACGGTGCTGACAAGCTCAGACTCTGGAGAAGGCTTTCCTTCTAACTTGCAGATGGACATCTTTTTATAAACTGATTATATTTAAAAATTAGACAAAAGGGGCTTCAAGAAAAGGAATAACAGTAAAAAAAAAAAAAAAAAGAGGGGCATATCAAAATGTTTTAAAAAATCAAAGGATCTTGATTTCAAATACACTATTAAGCAATTTTAAAATACTAAATGAAATTAATTGAAATTTTATAGACCACTACTCAAAGCAATTGCCTTATTCTGACGTGCAAAAGGTAGACCAGATGTTGGGTCAGAAAGCATACTTAAATTTCAAACGATTGAAACCATAGAGAACACATTTTCTAACTAAAACAGAATTATAAATCAATAACAAAATTATATCTGGAATATACCCAAATATTTGAAAAGTAAACAATATAATTCTAAGTAAAAGATGAGTAAAAGGAAAACATTACAAAAGAAAATAGAAATATTTGTACCTGAATGATAATGGAAATACAACATATTAAACTTTGTGGATAGCCAGAAATTAGTCCCTATATTTACAGCCAACTGATTTTTGCCAAAGTAACCAAGAATACAAAATGGGGAAATCATAGTCTCTCCAATAAATGGTTCTGAAAAAACTAAATATGAGCATGCAAAAGAATGAAACTAGATCCCCTACCTCTGTCCCTATAGAAAAATAAACTTGGCCGGGCACGGTGGCTCACGCCTGTAATCTCAGCACTTTGTGAGGCCAAGGTAGGCAGATCACGAAGGCTGGCAGATCACGAAGTCAGGAGATCAAGACTATCCTAGCTAACACGGTGAAACCCCGTCTCTACTAAAAGTACAAAAAATTAGCCAAATGTGGTGGCATACACCTGTAATCCCAGCTACTCAGGAAGCTGAGACAAGACAATTGCATGAATCCAGGAGGCGGAGGTTGCAGTGAGACGAGATCACACCACTGCACTCCAGCCAGGGTGACACAGTAAGACTCCGTCTCAAAAAAAAAAAAAAAGAAAAGAAAAATCAACTCAAAATGGATCAAAGACCTGAACTTAAGACCCCATACTATAAACTACCAGAATAAAACATAGGAGAAATGCTTCAGGACATTGGTCTGAGAAAAAATTTTATAAATAAGACCACAAAGTCACAGGCAAGAAAAGCAACAACAAAAAAATGAGATTATATCAAACTAAAAAGCTTTTACACAGTAAAGGAAACAATCAGAGCGAAAAAGCAAACTATAGAATGGGAGAAAATATTTGCAAACTATCCATCAAATAGGTAATTAATGTTTAGAATATACAAGAAATTCAAACATTTCAACAGCAAAAACAAAATCTGATTTTTAAACAGGTAAATAATATGAACAGACATTTCTACAAAAAAAGATGTACAAATAGCCAACAAATATATATTTTAAATGCTCAATATCATTAATCGCCAGGGAAATGCAAAACAAAACCACAATGAAATATCATCTCACCCCAGTTAGGATGGCTATTATCAAAAAGACAAAAAATAACAAATGCTGAAAAGGGAACTCTTATACATTCTCGGTAGGAATGTAAAGTAGTACAGTTACAACAGAGAACAGTACAGAGGTTCTTCAAAAAACTTCCAATAGAACTTCCATAAGATCCAGCAGTACCACTGCTGGGCATTTATCTAAGGAATAGAAAATTAGTATCTCGATGAAACACCTGCATCCCCATGTTTGTTGCAGCACTGTTCACAATAGCCAATATTTGGAATCAACCTAGGTGTCTAACAACAGATGAGTTGTTAAAATGTGGTATATACACACAATGGAATACCATTCAGACATTAAAAAATTTAAATTCGATCATTCATGGCAACACGGTTGAAACTGGAGGACATTATGTTAAGTGAAATGACCCAGGAACAGAAAGTTAAACACCGCATATTCTGACTTATATGTGAAAGCTAAAAACTGTTAATCTCATAGAAGTAAAAAGTAGAATAGAGGATACCAGAGGCTGGGAAGGGTAGGGATAGTGGGTTATAGGGAGAGATTTGTTAGAGGATACAAAATTACAGCTAGATAGAAGGAATAACTTTTAGTGTTCGATAGCACTGTGGAGTGACCAAAATTAATAATACATAAATTCAAATAGCAATAAGGAAGTATTGCATGTTCCCAACATGAAGAAATGATAAATGACTGAGATAATGAATATGTTAATTACACTGATCGGATCACTATACATTATATATATACATATATAAACACCACTATGTATCCTATAAATATGTACAGCTATATGTTGATTTTAAAATAAAGAAAATCATCATAAAATATAAATCAATTTTTAAAATAAACTTTGTTACAACTAAAGCAATCCTTAAAGGAAAAAATATATCTTGAGATGCTTAGAGAAAAAGCAGAGTTAAAATTAATAATCTAAGGTTCATTTTAAGAAGCTAGTAAAATAAGAGCAAAATAAACCCAAAGTAAGTAGAAAGGAGAAAATAAAAAACTAAATGTGGGAATCAATGAAATATAAAGTGGACAAACTGGAGAAAAATCAATGAAACTGAAAATCACTGGTAAATATATCAAACATTTGAGGAAGAAGTAACTACAATCCTCCAATCTTAAATAAATGTTTTCCTTAAATATAAATTAGTCCAAATATCCCAATTAAAAGGCAGACATGTCAGACTGTATAAAATATAAGACCCAACTATATGCTGTCAGAAGGAAGGAGGGAAGGAGGAAAGGAAAGAGGGAGGGAGGGAAGGAGGGAGGAAAGCAAGCAGGCAGGCAGGTGGCTTCAAATATAAAGACATATTAAAAACATAGGCCAGGTGCAGTGGCTCACGCCTGTAATTCCAGCACTTTGGGAGGCCCAGGTGGGCGGATCACCAGGTCCGGAGATGGAGACATCCTGGCCAACATGGTGAAACCCCATCTCTACTAAAAATACAAAAAAATTAGCTGGGCGTGGTGGTGTATGCCTGTGGTCCCAGCTACTCAGGAGGCTGAAGCAGGAGAATTGCTTGAACCCAGGAGGTAGAGATTGCAGTGAGCTGAGATTGGGCCACTGCACTACATCCCTGGTGACAATGTGAGCCTCCGTCTAAAAAAAAAATATATATATATATACATAGACATGTTAAAAGTAAGTTCATGGAAAAATATGTGCCGGGCAAATGTTAATCATAAAGCTGATGTGGTTATATTAATACAAGCTAAAGTAGACTTTAAACCAAAATATATTATCAAGGATAAAGAAACATAATGATAAAAGAATTCATCAAGAAGCCATAAAAACCCTAAATGTGAATGCACCTAAAAACAGAGCTTAAAAATAAATCAAAAACTGAAAGATTTTATGGAGTACAAATAAATTTATAATTATAATTGAAGATTTCAAAACCTATCTCTCAGTAATTGATAGAACAAGGACATAATAATTAGTGATCATATAGAAAAATAACTAAATTTAACATTCAAAGAATACTCCAACAGTAGAATGCCATTCTTTTAAAATACAGATAGATGGTATATTAACCAAGACAGACCATATGCTGAGCCTTAAATTATGTTTCAATAATTTAAAACAATTTAAGAAATAAAGTTTATGTTGATTTTCCTTCTTATTAAAAATATATTTGAAAGAAGCCTCTCTCAATATGCTTAAGACAGCCTACATCAGAAGACAAAATCCAGATAATACTATGTTATCAAATGAATTTTTTAATTATTATTCTCTTTTCTTTTTCCAAGTTATTTTACAAACTGTGTGATATCCCACAATTTATGAAAGAAGCCTCTCAGTGGGGAAAATGCTTCCAACCAATAAATCAAAAGATAAATGATCAAAACTCAAATCCTCTGAAAACCAGTTATAGGTATTGTGCTCATGTTATATCAAATGCAATAAATAATAAAATGTTCTGGCATATTTTTCATATCATTAAAGTATTTTAAGAAAATTTTATCAGTCATTTCAAAGTAAAGAAGGGTTCTGGTAAAGCAAATTCTTTTCTACTTCAAACGTTATTTATGAATACAACTTAAGGTAGTTTTTCATTGTTGTGCATAGAACTCTGCAGAAAATATTCCGTTTAAGGTAGATAGCAATCTATGAAAATAAACCTGGTCAGACTGTGACATAAATGCATATAAGGCTATCTAGGTATACAACCCTATTTTTTCACTAATCCAATGATAGTATAGTGCTACTAAATTTTTCTTATGTATGGTTCTTTTTGGTTTGGTTCTTGTTTTTATTTTAATGTGGAAGCTTCTGGCATTGACATTTAGTCTTGGACTGAGATAGGAAAGAATGAGGATAGTCTTTGATGTTCAAGAGGTATTGAAAAGGCATTGGTTATCAAGATATTGAAATGAAGTTGCTAAGGAGCCTGGAGAGCCAGCGGAAAGGCAGGGGGGGTGAAAGAATCAAGACACTGGCATCAATATAGAGGCTAGGAAATGATTTGGAAGTAGTGAGTACACGAAGGCTGAATCAGAGCCTAAAAGTCCTCATAGAACAAGTTAGAGAGGTTTGACAATCACGACAGAATGCAAAAGTAGAAAATCAGTGAAGAAAATAAGTTGCACGGATCAAGCTTCATACCCATAATTTGCATAGAACTAGAGATCATAAAATAGAATGTAGATTCCAGGAAGGAACCTCAGATGACAGGTCAGAAAGACCCAGAGTTATATATGAGTCAGGATTCAAAAACCTACCCACAGTAACTACATCTCAGCAAGCAGCACTCCCAAAAATTAAATTAGCTGAGATCCTATAGAACAGAATTACTGATCTCCCACCTTGGGGATGTAAATACAGTCATTGTGGTGATAAGAATATGCCATTGTTAGGCATGTGAAGCTTCACTCAGATCAACATATGCGCATGCTGGTTAACAGGGAAAAGAGCAGCAAGATGGGCATGAAGCTGACCCAAGATCCTACTCATGATCTTGTGGAATTGCCCAAAAGCAGAACTGAGACCAAGCAAAAGAAAGCACTCAGGTGGGCAGAGTGCTAGTAACACAGGTGAGTCAAGAAAGGACCAGATCATTTTCACCTCCAAGACTGGGATTTTCAATGAGTTCTAAGGAAACAATATACTTTTTAAATACCTTTTTATGATTCAGGTATTTATACATAGCAGTAGTGCTAATAATAGATGCTAACATGAGAACTGCTAAAGCAAAATCCCTTGGCTGATACTCTGATATCCCTGAGTGCAAACTTAAATACATAAAAGGTCATTTCACTTTCCATAACTCTACCATAGTAGTAATAAGTATTTATGATATGGAATCCTATTGTCTATTTTTTCCTCTGCAATAAAAGCAGTTTTAAAAAAATGTTTTCTCCAGATTTGATGAAGAATTGGTTTTCACAGAATCACAAAACTGTCCAAATTGAAAATCTCTGGAGAGAAAGTAAACATTGCTAGGCTCAGCAGACCATGGGAAAAACAGACAGAGCTCATGTATAATGGTTGAGGATAATCTACATTGTAGTGACAGGGGCAGACCAAGCCACTGCCCTCAACCCTGCGTTTGCCACCTCTGCATATCTGTATGAGTAACTTCATTAAGAAGTCACTCCCTAAGGCCAAACAGAGGAAATATGAGCTTAAATGTTTAATTACTCAACTGCTTTCCTCTCCTTTCTCATTGCCTTTTTTCCATTCCAAGGTTTCTGAGCTCTCTCTAGGTTTCTCTTCCCTACAATGAGTTCTAGAAAATTCTTATCCTAGCCCTCTAAGCCCCCACTGAGGATGTGGATATGTCTTGCTAGAGTTCTTCCCAAAAGTTGGATCCTGCCCCAAATCCAGGGATCAGTTCTGCAGTTTCATACAGATCTCCATTTACTGCCCGCCCAAAGACAAATATTGATCATTCTCTGTGTGACACAGTTGTCCCACCTAGATGCCTTTATATTAACTGCTGCTTCCTGTACCCACTGATCTCTGCCCAGCACTAGTCTTAACCACCAGATCAACTACTCCCCAGTCTACTTCAATATACAGAGAGTACTCACCCAGCCTCTTTGATAGGGCTGGTCTCTCTAGAACAATTTTTTTTTTCATTCTCTCCAAGGTAACTGGGCATACCCTTAATTTACTCTCTTAATAAAGGTAACATCCCAATCCCCACCAGTATGCAATATACCCATGGAATAAGCACATACATGTACTTCCAAATCTAAAATTGAGTTTAATTTTTTTAAGTAACAATACTAATGGAATACTTCCTAGTATCAAGGTCCAAAGCCATGGGCTATATGAAAAGAAAGTTCCTAATCCAATCCACTTGTGATTTCCTGATCTCTCAGATATATTTTTTAGAAAAATGGAGGCTATAGAAGAGATGCTGGGAATAATTTGTCTCTCCTACAAACCACTGACCAAGCATTTCAGACTGTATACTGGAAAGCCAAGGTTTCAGTATAGAATGAAATAGAAATCACCTATAGCCAATGGTAAAACTAATGAATTACAAAGTCACTTCACTGTCATTTCCTTCAGGTGCAAAATGAGGAAGTTGGGCTAGGTCATCTCTGAGGCCACCGTAAACTCTAAAAATCTATGATCTGTGCAGAGTAGCTCCACTTATACTGACATTTAATGTTAAACCTACAAAAGTTTATTGACAAGAGAATGTACCTTGTGGAAACTGATATGGGATAGGTGCGTCTAAAACACAACGTTTTAAAAGAAGGTGGAAGGCAGTTACTTCAGAATTGAGAAGCCATAACTTAAGCTCAATAATTTGTGGAGTCCCCGCACGGTCTGAATAATAAGACACTTGAATCCACAGAGTATTTGACAAATTCACATTCAAATTCATAACCATTTGTTTATCAGCACATTTCCAGAGCCCCAAAGTGTGGTGAAGGTTGTAAATGCAGTATTATAAAGGAATGTACTATTTATTATCACTCAGAAAATGATGTCACAGAATAAGAAATATGAAGAACTGTCTTTCATCATTTTAAAAATCTATGACCACAAAGGCAACTGGGTGTGCTGGAACACAATGCTCCATGTCACAACTAAATGGCTCCAATTTCCAGTCATTCTTGTTTCCAGGGACATCACTCTCCTTTTCAAAATGTCCTAATAGATATAAATGACTTGTTTTCAATATGAATATATAATGTGTTTTTCTATCAGATTACTTTATTATGGAATAATGTACATCAATTTCATGCATAATTTGCACTTTTGTCGCTGAAACATCAAGTAGAAACATTATCATTAAATGTTGATTCAGAAAGCAAAAAATAATATTTTTTAATCATGCTCAGGCCCATGTTTATTGGGCCAGCAGGAGCTGAGAATTCTGCAAATATTATACCGTTTCACCAAAAAAACTTCTCTTCCCCATATAGCTCTCCACTCTTCCTGCTGGTTGCTGCTTATATCAGAATTTCTAGGCATAGAGGGTTTTTCCTTTCCTTGTAGAAACAGAAGCTGCACTCTATAATAGGGCTTCGCAAATTGTGAAAGAGCCACATATATCTCACTGCCTGTTCTGGTATAGCTTTCAAGCTAAGAATGGTTATTACTTTTTTTTTTTTTTGAGACAGAGTTTCACTCTTGTTACCCAGGCTGGAGTGCAATGGCGCGATCTCGGCTCACCGCAACCTCCGCCTCCTAGGTTCAGGCAATTCTCCTGCCTCAGCCTCCTGAGTAGCTGGGATTACAGGCACGCGCCACCATGCCCAGCTAATTTTTTGTAGTTTTAGTAGAGACGGGGTTTCACCATGTTGACCAGGATGGTCTCGATATCTTGACCTCATGATCCACCCGCCTCAGCCTCCCAAAGTGCTGGGATTACAGGCGTGAGCCACCGCGCCCGGCCTGGTTATTACATTTTTAAATGGTTAACAAAAAATATATATGTATCAAGACATGTGGAAACTATATGAAATCCAAATTTCAGTGTCCAATAAATAAAGTTTGGAACCCTGTCAGACTCGTCAGACTCATTTGTTTACATATTGTCTATGACTGCTTTTATGCTATAATATAAAGGCATAAAGTTGTAAGAGACCATATAGCCCACAAGCTCTTTACCACCTGGTTCTTTAGGGTCAAAGTTTGCCCATCCCTGCCCTAGAACATCCAGGAAGTTGCCTTGTTGCACTATACACAGAACAACAATACTCCATCCAGCAAAAGTGTTCTGCTTCTCATTCCTGATGGCTACATGGTTTGTTTTTGTTTCTGCTTTTTTTATTTTTTTGAGACGGAGTCTCACTCTGTCGCCCAGGCTGGAGTGCAGAGGCACAATCTCAGCTCACTGCAATCTCCACCTCCTGGGTTCATGCAATTCTCCTGCCTCAGCCTCCCGAGTAGCTGGGACTACAGGTGTGCACCACCATGCCCAGCTAATTTTTATAATTTTAGTGGAGATGGGGTTTCACCATGTTGGTCAGGCTGGTCTCGAATTCCTGACCTCAAGTGATTCACCCGCCTCGGCCTCCCAAGTGCGGCGATTACAGGCATGAGTCACCATGCCCAGCTGGCAACATCAATTTTCAAAGTCAACACTTTTTTTTAATAACGGAAGTCCTCTATAAAACTTTTTTTTCCCCTAAGACTTCTCCCTTTGTTCTTCAGGCTTAGATATTTGCTTAAAACCAATGTCTCTACTTCTGTCCCTGTTTCCATCTTTGCCAAGAGTCCACCACACTGATTCTACCATTTAAGTAATCCTTCTGTTCTTTGTCCCAAACCCAACAAGATTTTGTCATAGCATTTAATACTGCAGTGAGGATTTGTTTTATATTTGTCTGTGTCTGCAGAAAGGAGCAAATTGTTTACTTTCAGAAATACCTTAATTCTCCCATGCCACTAGAAGGAAGAGTTTCACAAGAAACTAAACTTATCTGAATTTTAAGCCAAGCAATTTGAAGGAGGATGGGGAAATGTATACAGTTTATATTTACTAGTCTGTCATTGACATATCTGATTCAAAGTGACCACATAAAAACTCCTTTATTAGTCCTATTTCCTTGTCACTATGAGAGATGTTCGAGTGTCATTTGAATCCCAATTTTTAAAAGCCATACTCTTATAAACTTGCTAGAGTGAAGTGAAGATGAAATGTTCACTTGAGAATAACTTATATACACTGGTTTTCATGGTGAATATGCAGTGAGTTAAACCTAGTAAGACTGGGGTCTATATGTATCCTGCTTCATATCAAATAGTGCTCTTTTAAAAGTATTTAGTACACTTAGCACAAAGTATCTTGATACATGGAAGTTGCTTAATAAATACTAAGTGACTGAATTAATGAAGTTTAAGCAAAGGTTATAAAGTAGGAAAAAGTTAAAGAAATATTTTTTTTGAAAGCACATTACTTACCCCCCCAAAAAGGTCTATTAGAAAATAAACCTAGAAATTATGGAACATTGCCATGTAAAAGACACTGAGCTCAGTTCTTTACCTCCTGTGGTACTGTAGCAAATTACCAAGCCAAAAAGTGACTTTAAACATCAGAATTTTATTCCACAGTACTGGAGATCAGAAGTCTGAAATCAAGGTGTTCATAGGACCACACTCATCCAGATCCTCTAGAAGATTACATTTCTTGCCTCTTCCAGCTCCTGATACTGTGGGTTTTCCTTACCTGATGGCTGCATCACTCCAGCCTCTTCTTTTGTTTTCGCATGATCTCTTCTCTGTGTCTGTGTCTTCTGCCTCTTATGAGGACACTTGCCACTGGATTTAGTGCCTGCCTACCTTGGTCATCCAGGGTGATCTCAAGATTCTTCATTACACCTGTCAAAACAATTTTTACAAATAAGATCATGTTTAGAGGTTCTGGGGAATTGTACCTGGACATATCTTTTAGGGGGCACTATTCAATTCACTACATGTAGCAAGAGAATACTAGGATATATATGACCTCATCCAAGCCTTCAAGAGCCTTGACAGTTACTGCTATTTCTCAAATAAGAAAATCGTAATAATAAAAGTGAAAAGCTAGCATTTAAAACTTGGCCTGTCAGGATTTAAGTTTATTCCCTTAGCCACTATGGCATTTTATTACCTACAAAGCAGACGGGGCCACTTTCTAAATTGCCCAACCTACAGGCTGAATATTCCAGAGCCCTAAGCCACCACAAGGTCCCTCTGTTCCCCCATCACCTATTTGTATAGCCATATGGCCCACCAGGAGTGCAGAAATACAGGCTATTTCACAGGTCAGCAGGAAATTCCCAATTGCTCTCAGGGTTAATCAGATATTCTCAGCCACCTGCTTTAAAATTAAGTTCCCATTTCTCTGAGTAAGTTCTGCTTGATGCTTCATAAGGTTCATGGCAAGTTAAATACATTGCATATTCACCACTGGCAAGCATTGTAGATAAGAAATTCTATTTTTTAGAAATTATTTATTATACTTTAAGTTCTAGGGTACATGTGCAGATCATGCAGGTTTGTTACATAGGTATACACATGCCATGGTAGTGGTTTGCTGCATCCATTGCCCTGTCACAGACGGCAGAAAGTCTTTAGAAAAAACTTTAAGCATTTTAAAAAATTATTCTAACTTAAAAATACCATTTTACTTTTGTGTACCACTTATATTTTGTAGTTTCTCCCATTTTAAAACATTTTTTCTCACTACATCCTGTGAGAAAGATTGGAGTCTCCACTTTGCAAATGAGAAAACTGAAGAAAAGACAGGTGAAGTGACTTGGTTGAGCTTGTGCCTGCTAGCCAATGGAAGAGACTCAGACTGCCCCATTTGACTCTAAATCCTGTCAGACAGTGTACTCTACTTTTCCGTCCACACAAATACCATTTTTTAATGGGGAAAAAAAAGAAATTCTAAAGAGAATATTTCATCTTCATTTAATCTAGCAAACATATAAAAGTATGGATTTTTAAACTTGGGATGCAAATGACACTAAAGCATCTCCCATAGTGACAAGGAGAAAGAACTAATAAAGGAGTTTTTATGTGGTCCCTTTGAATGAGACCTGTCAGTGACACTCTAGTGAATATTAACTGTGTGTATTTCTCCATCACCCTTCAAATTTCTTGGCTTAAAATTCAAATAAAGTTAGTTCCTTGTGAAAACCCCCTTCCTAGTAGCATGAGAGAATTAACGTACTTTCAAAGGTAAACAATTTGCTCCTTTCTGCAATTGGAGCAGAGCTGTTTATAAATCATGCCAACTCAAAAGGAAAATATAGTCAAGGAAACGGAAGGGTCAAAAACCAACCACCTGGAAATTTGTGTCAGTTTTTACACTTAGGCTCCATCACTGCAAACAAATATCACACTTTAATACCACAGAACAGTAAAGGAAAACCTTTGACTTGTGGGCTTATGGAAAAAGCAGAATGAAAAACCAGCCTTCATGTGGGAATCAAAACCTATCCTGCACTTTGGGGAGGAATAAAAAAGCCTGCATGTTATTCCTTTTATCTCTGCTGGAGCTAAGGCGCAGATTGACTCAATGGATAGGAAACTGACAGTGAGGAAGCAACTGCTGCTTACCTGATTGTTTCATAGCGATTATATCATTTAACTCTCATGCCCACCCTTTAAAGTAGGCAAAATGCCCTCATTTTAGAATTGATGAAATTGAAGCTTGGAAACCTAAATGACTTACCAAAGATCACTCAGCTAATTTGCCATGATATAGGGCAAGTCAAAGACGTTCCCAGACACCAAGCTTACCTAAACCAACCTCTTTTTCCTGCTCCTGCCAGCATATATAAACACATGCTTTTAAAATAATGACAGGCTAAATCTAGCAATCAAGTCATTATAGCATTCCAGCAAGTCTGCAAGTGACATGTTGTCTTCGCTAAAGACGGCCAGGATATGACATTGTCTCCTTCTATTATGCCCAGCCAGCAGACTAACTGTCAGATACCCACTGCTGTGATCTGTTTAGCAAGGTCAGCTGCTTGATTGCTATGAATAATTGGATGCCATTAATAATGGTCAGCTCCAGGATATAGGAAAGTGGTCAAGCGTGGTAATTGCATTTTGAATTCCAACAGATTATTTCCTGGGGAGCAGGAAAACCACTATATGGGATACAGTTTTTCTAAGTACAATAGAAATAATTGCTTTCCGAGAGGTGAAGGCGACAAGCCAAGGGCTCCCGTAATAACATGTGTGACAGGTCGGGCGTGGTGGCTCAAGCCTGTAATCCCAGCACTTTGGGAGGCCGAGGCGGGTGGATCACGAGGTCAAGAGATCGAGACCATCCTGGTCAACATGGTGAAACCCCGTCTCTACTAAAAATACAAAACATTAGCTGGGCATGGTGGCGCGTGCCTGTAATCCCAGCTACTGAGGAGGTTGAGGCAGGAGAATTGCCTGAACCCAGGAGGCGGAGGTTGCGGTGAGCCAAGATCACGCCATTGCACTCCAGCCTGGGCAACAAGAGCGAAACTCCGTCTCAAAAAAAAATAATAATAATAACATGTGTGACCATATCTAGTAAGAAACATGGAGGTCAAGGTTCTGCAAGTGAATGGCTAATACTGTGAAACCTGGCCATTACTAAAAGTCTTCATGAGTCCACTTTCTTTTTATTCTCTTATTCAGATTAACACTAGAGCTTAGCATGTTGAGGGGGCCACCATCTAAATTTTGAAGCACCAGTGAGGTTAGACCAATGTCTAATTAGGAAATCTAATACAATTGATATCCATCTAAAAAGGTTAAGCATAAATCTTTTGCTGTTTAATGTGTATTAAATTCTTACTACATATTAAGACCTGTAGATACTGCAGGATAATTACGCAAAACATTATTATCTTTTTTTAAATAAAGCCCTGTCAATAAATGAACGCTTTTTAAAAATCTCCCAGGACATAATAATAAAAATTAGAAATTTAAAAAGAGATTTAAATTAAAACAAGCACATTTTATAATCATGTGAAAAGGAAAAACTAAAAGTGATTTTAAAGGATAGACTGGAGCGTAGGCAACACATAATGTGCAAAAAATTTCACAGAAAAATACAATAGCTATCAGTTTCAGACTTTACTAAGGAAACTATTTCTTAAATTGCCCAGCAATGTGAGCGGAACAAATAAAAGTAAAAACTTATTATAGCAAAGGAAATATGGATGGGAGCATGGAATCATCATACAACTGCCTAAAATGAAATATTCAGCACATGCCACAATTCTTGCCAGCTTTTCCATTATTCAGAGCTAATAGATATTGGATCATTTTGACTACTTTTTCAAAGGTATTCAGTGTTTGGATCAACTCTGAAATGAAAAGAGACAAACAAACAAATAATCATAGAGCAAAAACTATAAAACTCACATGAGAAAACAAAAAATAAGTCTTTGTAACCTTGGGTCACACAGTCATTTCCTGGATCTGGCACCAAAAGATAGGTGACAAAAGAAAAAACCAGACATTGAACTACATCAAAAGTAAAAACTTTTGTGTTGCAAATGAGACCATCAATAAAGTTAAAAGATGACCCAAAGAATAGAAGGAAATATTTGCAAATCATATATGTGATAAAGGATTTGTATCTCAATACAAATATCTAAAAAATGGAAAGAACACAAATGTTGGTCAACTGATAAGTGGGTAAAAAAAATATGGTATATCCATCCAGTAAAGTATTAATCATCCATAAAAAGGAATGAAGTACTGACCCTCACTACAATGTGTCTGACTCTTGAAAATACTATGCAAAGTAAAGGAATTCAGTCACAGAAGGCCACATACTGTATGATTCTATTTAGGGTACATGTTCAGAATAAGCAAATTTTTAGAGACACACAGTAGAATAGGGGTTGCTTAGGGTCTAAGGAAGGACACAGGAGAGAAATGGGATCAATTGCTGATGGGTTCAGGGTTTCCTTGAAGGAGGCTGAAAACATGCTAAAACTAGATTATGATGATGGTTGCGCAACCCCGTGAATATGCTAAAAAACCATTGAATTGTATACTTTAAATGGATAAGTTGTATGATGTGAATTCTCTCTCAATGAATTCAAAGCTGCTTTTGAAAAATCAAACGCAAATAAAAACAGCATTGGATACTGGCTGCCTCCCTAGTGACAAAAATCACTGTGTTCTCAGGATATAGGTCCAAAAGGAAAGAAACAACTTGTCCTAGGCCCCACTTTCAGCCAGTAATGAAATAAGATCCCCAAGATTTCTTCTTCAAAGTGATTCCCTCGACTACAGTGCCATTGGCAAATTTCTTAACCCTTTATGGTTCAAATTTATTTTTTATTTTTTTGTTGGTACCTTTTTCCCTCAGTGATAGTAGCCTTACTGATATAGTCATTCAGAAACATTTCTATAAGCTTATGTAAATGGAAGACGTGATCACCTAAAGAGAGTAGGCAATATCAACCTACAGAAGTTTATTTCCCTAAACAACAGTAAGCCACAGAACCTGAGTATGGTCTAAATAGTTCCCTGAAAAGAGTATTAGATGGAAACATGCATGGTTTTTAGGCCTGAGAAAATTAAAGAAATAGATGATGGTCTGCCTATAGAAATGAGGACCCCAAACCCAGATTTCCCAGTCTTTACTTACGCCTATAGGTTAAGCAGGACAGAAACCAGAGTACAGAGGGTCAGCTCTTTGACTTTTGCTCTTAAAATTAATGACTTTTCCCACTAGGGAACATCCATTTCCTTCAAGAGCTACTTTTAAGTCCACACAAAGCTTCGAGCAGCCAGAAAGGAAAGAAAGGGCCTCATGTCAGCTGCAATATTTCCAGAACTTTCAAACATCTTATTTTAAAATCAGAAGAGACTAAATGCTTGGACATCAGTGGTATTCTCTTTTGTACAATGGAGAAAATAAACACCACCTACCCGGAAAAAAAAAGCCCAAGTAAGAAAATAGCAAAGGGGTGGGTGGGAGGGCGTGTGAGTGTGTGCATGTGTCTGCATGTGTCCTGTGAATGCTGTGTGCTGGTAGCTCAGGTACAAAAGGTTCAGGGGGAAATAAGGCTGAACATCAGAGCCTAGAGTATTTTAAGAGTTTTCTAGAACAGAGCAGAAGTGATACAGAATTTCCTTATGCTTGAAGAGGAGGTGTACAAAAGATGGAGGAGTGTAAGGTATATCTTGTTCCCCCAATCCAATTCAGGCTTTAAAACAAATTCAATAATTACATAAAATTCAAGGTTTACTTTGTCCTCCGCTAGTTCTTTTATCTGTAATACATTTGCAATTTTCAAGCTCCTATTCTCCTTGTTTTCTTTTCCTTCTACTTGAGTTATTTTTATTTATTTTTCTTTTCATAAAATAAAACTGTATCTCCAAGAGAGCACTGGGAAGCCCTGAGATAAATTAGCCAGCAACCATTTCTTTGACATCTATTCAACCACTACGAACCCACCTGAGAGTGAGGAAAAGAAAAGGTGAGGGAGGAGATTGATAGAAACAGCACTCCATGTTTTATTCATCTTTTCAGGACACTGTAGAGATTAACTAATTACCCTAGACTATGCATCTGTAGGAAAAAGAAGAGTAATCCAGCTGTGCCCTACTTTAAGAAAAACTGATTTATAAAAATTAAATTTATCAAAAATATAAATTATGAAATGAATCAGAAAACACATTTATGGAAGCATTCAATATAAGGTTGAATTTTAATAAGAGTGCACCCCTAGAGCATGTAAAATATGACATCATTTATAAAACTTGAATTATTCTTCTACCAAACCCATTATTTAAAAATCCAAACTTATAAAAACAGATGTATTCAGGGGTTATTTGTTAAATTCATTAAAATATTCCTTTAAATAGCATGCCACCTCCACACCCCACCTCCAGGTACTAAAAATATCATTTGATTTGCTAGCAATTAATTAAATGCAAATTCAGGGAAACACAGCTATTGTTAGAACTAAATATACCTGTCTTTGTTCCAGTAGGAAAACTGAAGATCTGAGGAATTAAGTCATCATTCTCAGATTAATGTTTATAATTAAATTATCCTGCTCTCTTATCTATAAAATATCTATCTTCTGTAATATTGATATATAAATAGACAAAATTATTCATGATCATAGAAAAAGAAGAGAAATATGACACTAACTAGTGAATAGTAACAAAATTATTTTGCCTTAACTTTTGGCTATATTTCTTATTTGCTTTAGATATGTACCCAAAATATTTCAATAAT
Organism: Sapajus apella; assembly: GCF_009761245.1. Classification (NCBI taxonomy): domain Eukaryota; kingdom Metazoa; phylum Chordata; class Mammalia; order Primates; family Cebidae; genus Sapajus; species Sapajus apella. The sequence goes on along the minus strand of NW_022436984.1, from coordinate 7,504,813 downwards.
CCAAAGATTGGCATTTGAAATCTAATTTTTCATGTATATAAATTGAAGTTTAACAATACTAAACAGAATTTCTATGAGAAGTAGACCCAAGAATGGAACCCCAACACATGCTGTAATTTGAGGGTAGTTCTTATCATGGAGTGTAACAAAGGGGCAAGTCCTCTGATTTTAACTGATCAAAGAAAAAAATCTAAGTAACAGATTTCAGGGGCAGGGTACTACATACTGATGCTTTTCAAATAAATTGCATCTAAAAATGAAACCCCTCCAAAATATCTGTACCTTCAGCATTGCTTTGACCAACCTGGGACTGATTTTATAAAAGGCAAAAGATAAATTCATTGGCCAGCTTGCATTTCTACTTTTGGAGGCAAAACACAACAACAGACCTGCTCTCTCTAATTTATAAGGCCCAAACCAACTACTCTGTAGTACTCTAGAAGGTCATGGTCAAAGTAGCTTAGAAATTTATGCAAGCATTATCATCTCACAATCAAAGTCTAAAATACCAATTCAAGATGAAAAATACATACTACAAATTTTGTTAAGATGAATCATTAGAAGTCCAGACAATTTGAGCTTTGCAGCAATAGAGCTGAAGGTCTGAGCAACAAAAAGGCTATGTAACCAACTGAAAACTGAACATATGACCAGTATTCCAAATAATTCCAAGGTAGACAAAACACAAAGCTTCATGTAAGATTCTCATATTGACTAAGACTTTTAACTTATTAATGCACTCCTCTAACCAAGTCTGACAAGGCCAGGTAAAAGGAAATACTCTTGATAAAATTGGAGCATGGAACTAAATAGCACAAGGGAATAAAATTGCTTCTTAATCTATTTAAAGACTCCATTAAATAATGCTCGTTCATTTTGAATCTGATATTAGAGTTACCTATGAGTTCGACATGAATATGGAGTGATTAAAAACTCTCAGACGGTGAGTAGTAGAGCAGGTTATGCTTGTGGAAAAAGATAAGGGGCCTTTTGGCAAAACCAAAACACTAGGACTGAATATACATATGGGGTATTCTTTGAGAGGGGGGCTATGGCTGAATGGAGATTTGAAGAACAAAACAGTGCTATGAATAGGGACAGCCATGCATGTAATTTTTGTCCAGACAAATTGGCTGATTAAAGCTGTTAGATATTGTGATAATACAAAAGAAGAGCTAGTGAGAAAATTCAGTAAGCACAAATGAATAATAAAACTGAAAATGAACAAAGATTATAACATCACTTCAAAAAATGGAGCTAATAATAATGCTCTTTGTGTCCATGGCACCTTTTCTCATAGCAGTTCAGAGCATTTCATGGAATCACTGAATCATGACTTTTATAGTTGAAAGTGGTAAAAAAGATGATCATGTTTAAACATATGTCCAAATCTTGTCTCTTCTACAACATCCCCCAAACACAGTCACACAACCTATGTGAACCCTCCAATAACCTTATTTCCTCCTGAATGTACCATTTCAGATCCATATAAGGAGAGTCCAGAATATTCATACTTGTCATTTTCTTTGTATTGAAGCATATAGTAAAATTATATATTGGGCAGAGCAGTAAGTTGGTAGGGCAAGAGAACAGGAAAACAAGAGAAGATTACAAAAGTTTGTACTCCATCAATAGGAAGTGTCTGACGTCCTGGGCAGGACGCAGGTCACTGGTTCCAGCAGTACCTCTGCACTTCAGGTGAAAGAATCATCATTATCCATTTCCTTAACCATGAGAATTTGTGGCTTCATGTCTAATATCATGTGGTTTACCATGTCCTGATATTTACAAATGAAAACTGGTATAGAGGTAATCATCTCAATAGGCAGCAAAAATCTTGTTGAAGCAAACACTTTGATATGTGAACAAATATTTCTGTGGTTTGGAGGCTGTGACTGTAGCCACCATGGGGCCATTTTGATGTACATGTAGGAATTACATCAGCCCACAGTTATTCTGCAGGGGCCTCTTCTAGGGCCAAGATTATGGGTCACTGGGGAAGCAAGTGAGTTGGATTGTGAACTTTAGTCCAGGTGATTCTGGTGATACCCTTTGGCACGGATTACCCAGAACATGCTCAGAAAACATTAAGCTTCCAGGTATCATCAAAATTCCTCCATATTCTCAGGATCCTTTAACTCTAAAGAAAGAACCCAGAACCAAAGTACATTCTACCAATTTCACGATAGATAGGCTGGCCACCTAATTTTTCTACCTCAGAGACCTCCTAGAGCAGAGATTTTTAACTCTTAACCCAAGATCCATGGATAGAATACAGGGGGACTATGAATTTTATTGGAGATTATATATTTTTTACTTTATTTTTACTACAACTAACTGAAACTTAGCATGTTATTTAACTTTGAACAAGCACAAAAACTACAGTGGAATCAATGGTACCTGTTACCTTTGTCACAAACAGAAATCACAGATATTTTTATACCATGTTATTATTGGTCCAGATATCTCAAAATATGCTCATATTGTTTCAATATAATGGAAGTTACTAGTCCCATTAGATCTTGTTAATAAAATGTATATGTATCTCTATATCACAAGTTTGTTTTTTTAATGATGATATATTTCAATATAATTATATGTATTGATAGCATATATAATAGAATTGGGTTCCTTTGTAGTCCTAGTTATTTTAATTTTTATTTCACCCGGCCTCCAAGGTAAACATGGTACATGGGGTACAGGGTACAAAAAAATGAAAGAAAAAAAAAGAGAGAGAGAGAGAAATTCAGAGGCATTATTCAGGGCTGATGGACTTTGGGGGTTGTTTGCACATGTGAGTATATGGCCCTGCAGGAGAAAGAAGGCCACATAAAAATCAAACTTGATCTTATGCTGCTAAGCAGGAACCAGAGGAGAGCCATGTTTGAAAGCTGTGCCACCACGTGCACAAGCCCATTTCCTGAGAGGAATATGGCAAACACTTGGACTCTAAGTGTCATGGACACAGTGTACAGGCACAGATATGCATATCATATTCCTCTCCCCAATCCCTATTCCATCATTCATTTCCTATTTCTTCACATTAAATTAGAATGATCTCTTCTGTGTCCTCTAAATTTCATTTTTCCTCACCCTATCCCTATTTCTCAATGTTGATCTGCTAGGTTTCCTTCCTTGTCCCTCTGATATATTTATTATGCTCCCTGACTCCCCCATGGATGACACAGCCACCAGCAGCTCTGTGGGAGCATATGACTTTAATAGCTTCAGATGTCCCCAGACCACACCAGCTGTCCTATAACAGGTGGCATCAGAGTACAGAGAGGAGGCATGCCCACAGGTGGAGGCAGCACAGCTTCCTCTCTGGGAATTCCCTGGTGAGTCAGTCTGGCTCACAGCAACTATGCAAGCCAGCATCAAATATTTCCCGGGTTCGGATTCAGATATCCTCCCATTATAGTCTTTGAATTCTGCTAACTGGAAGACTGTATTTTTATTTTATTTTATTTTATTTTTATTTTTATTTTTATTTTGAGACAGGGTCTCGCTCCGTTCCCCAGGCTAGAGTGCAGTGGTGCGATCTTGACTCACTGCAACCTCCATCTACCTCCTGGGTTCAAGCGATTCTACTGCCTCAGCCTCCCAAGTGGCTGGGATTACAGGCACGTGCCACAACACCCAGCTAATTTTTGTACTTTTAGCAGAGACAGGATTTTGCCATGTTGGCCAGGCTGATTTCTAACAGCTGGAGGATGTCACAAGCTGTCAATAAAATCAGTGCCAAAAGAAAAGAAATCAGTGCCCAGAAAATAAACCTAGAACAGGCTGACTCTGCATGGAGAAAAGGGCACATGGCCTAGTGTGGTGGCTCATGCCTGTAATCCCAGCACCTTGGAAGCCGAGGCAGATCGATCATGAGGTCAGGAGTTTGAGATTAGCCTGACCAATGTGGTATAACCCCATCTATACTAAAAATACAAAAATTAGCCAGGTATGGTGGTGTGTGCCTATAATCCCAGCTACTCAGGAGGCTGAAGCAGGATAATCACTTGAACCTGGGAGGCGGGGGTTGCAGTAAGCCCAGATCACGCCATTGCACTCCAGCCTGTGTAACAAAGCGAAACTCTGTCTCAAAAAAAAAAAAAAAGAGAGAGAAAAGACCACATATTGACAGACAACAGAATGCCTCCCACATTAGAAGGGTGGTGACAAGGAAGGAAGGGAGAGAAAAAGGAAGAAAGGAAGCTGCAGGTCACTTCTCATTAGGACATCATCAATGTTATCTGAAAAACAGAGGAAAAAGATGGGCAACAACCAACAAGTGGCCGAGCTTCTTCACTTACCAGACACGGGTTAGCTACAAGCAAAGTTTAAATTTGTATTGCCATCCTAATCTGATTATCTGACATAGCAGCTCTTCCAAAACAAATTTTAAATTGACCATTCTACAGAATATGTTGTTTCTTTCTGCCTCACAGGAAGATACTCACGTCACAGAGAGACACAGAACTACAACTGTTGAAAGCAGTGTGTGTTGCTGCCAACACAATTATTTACAAATACCAATCAGACCATGTCACTTTCTTGCACAACACCTTGCAAGTGAGCCACATTGCACTGGGAATAAAGGCCAACCTCCTTTCTACAGTTTCCCTTTCTGACCTGGCTGCAGTCAACTTCTCCATCTATTCTTTGGCCAACCCCACCCAACTTCAATCACTGGCCTCTTTTTTTGTTGCCCAAGCAAATCATATTTTCCCATTCACAGTCTTTTCTTTTCTTATTCCTTGACCTGGACCATTTAACTCCCAAATCTTTCCATGACTAGCCCTTTCTCACCATTTAGGTTTTAGCTCAAATCTGCCATAGCAAAGACAGCTTCTTGACCACCAAACTATACTACTCCACGTCCTAATCCCCTCCATTTCATTACCCTACTTCATTTTCTTCAGATTACCAATCTTGTATGAAATTCTTATTTATTTGCTTACCTTCCCCTGTCTTCTCTGTGACAGCAAGAACTTTATCTGCCTTTTCCACAGCCATAATCCCGGCAGTTAGAGATCCTCACACATAGCACTCAATATATATTTGTGTGGATAAAGTAAATATTAAATGGCCATACAGGCTTGGAATGAGTTAATGGTATCACCCATTTTCCAAGCTCTGATAGTTGGAGCTTGAATGAGACATCAGAGGTCAGCACACAAACACAGCTGGAGAAGGGATCTCCTTTTTGGAGATAAAGTATACCAGTAATATCAAAGTATTTTATTTTGTATCATCTAGTTAGAATCATCAGCCCTTCCTACCTACCACAAGGGGGGATTGGAGGGGAGTGCTATACAGTTAATTTTGAGCTATTGTACAAAAAAAACACATTAATTTGATAGGGAAAAATACCACTATTGCCATGTCACACATTAAGAAGCAGCAAGAACCAAAGAATGAAGATGAGTTTCTAAGTCAGAGTCACACCCCAGCTCTTCCATCTCACTATTGACTGAATTGTGCCCTCTCCCCTCAAAAAATTTATATGTTGAAGCCCTAACCCCTAATGTGACTGAATTTTGAAATAGGTCCTTTAAGGAGATGATTAAGATTAAATGAGACCTATAGTGTATGGCCCTAATCAGACAGGACTAGTAACCTCCAAATTAAAGAGGAAGATACATAAGAGATCAATCGATCTCTATCTCTCTCTTTCTCTTTTTATGCAGAGTACCACAGAAGGTTCCCAAAGGCCATTGTGAAGCCTACAAAGGCCTACTATGATCTACCCATCAATGAATCACCTATCTGCATCCTACTAATCACTGAAGATATTTGTCAATATGAAGGCAACTGAATAACCAATTAAAAAGACAAAACGGTTTGTCAGCACTATGCAGAACATACAATTTAGTGGTAAGACTAAATCAACTATCAAATAAACAAATAAATTGGAAGGAGGCTTTTCAACCCTGGCCAATAGATTTGTCTTTATATAGATATGGCATTTATGAATTTGGAATATTCAAAAAACTAAATAAATTAGTAATCAATATTCAGTAATCATCTGAATACCAAATAGCATAATTTACTTTTAAGCAAATGTTGTTCCTTTAGGGAACTCACATCGCATGTCTACACCTCAGGTCCTTCGCATGTAAAAAGGGAAAGTTGGCATGCCTTATTGTAAAGGCATTTCTAGCTCTGAGAGTCTAGTAAGAATCCTCTCTCCTACCTGACCTCCACTGCCCCCACCTTGTGATCAGCTGCACACACTTACAGGTCAGCCACCTACAGTCAGCAGTACAGTCTGGATCAATGAAATCAGCTGAAGTTTATGTCTTCAAAACACCCCAGTACTTTAATCTCTCAGTAATTCAACCTCTTCTAAACCTAGGGATTGGAGGGTGATATTAGCATACAACTATGGGGCTTGTGTTCATTCTCTGGCAGGGAATGTAAACTGACAGTGCTAATAACATATTTTACATGGCTCAGATCATCATCATTGCACCAGAAAACCTGTTTTGATATAACTTAGCCCACCCCTATGTGAGCTAAATTCCAAGTACTATTCAAGACTTACATAGTGTCTGGTCCCAGCAGAGCATGCAAAGAGCCTTAGTGCCTGGGAAAGGCTTACAGAGGCTTTATGGGTGCTTACATCTGGATCCTGAGTGAATGACAAAAGAGAAGGGCTGGATTTGCTGTGCGTGTTCACTAAAATAGCCTGAAGGATGTGTTTTCTCTTTTTAAAAGATGAGGGTGTTAAGTGGGTATTTTATTTTTTTCTGAAAGGTTTGAACTTGCAGATGAAGCATTTGGTCAGACAACCAAAAGGATTTGTGTCCTTCTGATAAAACCCAGAATTGTGTTCTATGCCTTGCAGAAATCTCCACAGTATTCTCTTGATATGATTTCCAGTCAAGAGTCTGACAACATGAAAAAGCACATTTGGGTCCCTAACACTTTCCTCTTGCTGAATCTTCCAATAGCATGTCCAAAACAATTCTTAATATTTATTTTGTGGACTTTTTCTTCCTCTGTTAACTGACAAAAATTATAAATATTTATGGTATACATGATGTTTTGAAAGTGTATAGACATTCAAAACATGAAATGGCACAATTGAGCTACTTGGCATATGTACTATCTCACATACTTTTTTGGTAGTAAAAACATTTAAAATCTACTGTCTTGGAATTTTCAAGAATAAAATATATTGTCATTAACTGTAGTCATCATGACGTACATCTTTGAATTTATTTCTCCTGTCTAAATAAAATTTTGTATCCTTTGACTAATATCTCTCCAATGTCTCTTGCACACTTTAAAAAAAATCACCTTGATGTAAAGAATGTTTTCCCACTCACTTACGGTGCACTAAAACCCATTTTATACCACAATTAGAAACATTTAAGAAGATGGCTGATTAGGAGCTGCTCAGGATTGCAGCTCCCAACATAAGCACAAAGGGTGAGTGGATGCCACATTTCCAGATGGATTTTTAGTGCCCACAAACCAGGAGATTCCCAGGCGGAGGAGCCCCACGGGTAGCGAGTGTGGCAGTTTTGGCCAGTGCGGCTGTTTTGGCTGGCACCCCAGCGAGGCGGTTCTCTGTACAAAATACACGAGTCCAGGCACCATTTTAGCTGGTGAATAGAGCTCTGGGAAGTCAGAGTCACCCATTCAACTTATAAAAAAGGGGACTGAAACAGGGAGCCAGGCCAATAGATTCCCAGGCAAAAAAGCACCACGAATCTCAGCATGGCTATTTCAGCTGGCGCAGTGGGTCACTGCACGGGTAATCACACAGATCCCGGTGCCTTTTCAACAGGCAACTGAACACCTGGGAAACAGTCGACTGTTGAACTAAAAAAAAAAAAAAAAAAGGCTCTGAGGCAGGGAGCCAGGTGATCAGGCTCGGCTGGTCCCACTTCCACAAAAAAACAGCAATCAGAAATGCTCTGGATTGAGAGTTCCACAGCAAGCACAGCTGAACCCAGGAAGGTCCAGCTCTGTGGGGGAGGGCCATTCGCCATTACCGAGGCAGTCCACCACTATGGAGGTAGTCTGCCATTGCTGAGGCAGCCTGCTGTTGCTGAGGCAGCCCACCATTACAGAGAGAGTCCGCCATTACAGAGGTGGGCTGCCATTAATGAGGCAGTTCTAACTACACCCATATAAACAGGACTGCAAGGAAGTTCACACGGAGGCTGGGCGGAACCCACGGCAGCTCAGCAAAGCCTCTGCAGGAAGACAGTGACTAGGTTGCCTCCTCACTGGGCAGGGCAGCCCTGAAAAAAGGCAGCAGCACAACAGTAACTCACAAATAAACCCTAACTCCCCGGGACAGAGCACCTGGGAAAAAATAAAAAGGGAGTTTATGACTTCTGCTGCAACAGACTTAAATGTACCTGCCCAGCAGCTCTGAATGAACAATGGAGCTCACAGCTCAGCACTTGAGCTCCTATAAAGGACAGGCTGTCTCCTCAAGCAGCTCCTTAACCCCCATATATCCAAAGAGTCACCTCATAAAGTAGGTCTCAGACTGACATCAGGTGGGTGTCCTTCAGGGACAAAGATAGCAGAAGAAGAAACTGGCAGCAACTCTTACTGTTCTGCAGCCGCTACAGGTGATCCCCACACAAGTAGGGCCTGGAGTGGACCTCAGCAGTCCTACAGCAGAGAAGTCTAATGAGAAACAAAAAGAAATAACTTCATCATCAACAAACTGGACATCCACTCAGAGACCCAATCTGAAAGTCAACAACTACTAAGACAACAGGTGGATAAATACACAAAGATGGGAAAAAACCAGCGCAAAAAGGATGAAAACACCCGAAAGCAGAACGCCTCTCCTCCTACAAGGAATCACAACTCCTCACCAGCAAGAGAACAAGGCTGGATGGAGAATGAGTGTGATGAATTGACAGAATCAGGCTTCAGAAGGTGGGTAATAAAAAACTTCAGTGAGCTAAAAGAACATGTTCTAACCCAATGCAAAGAAACTAAGAACCTTGAAAAAAGATTTGATGAAATGCTACAAGAATAAACAACTTAGAGAGGAATATAAGTGAATTGATAGAGCTCAAAAACACGAGAACTTCACGAAGCATATACAAGTTCCAACAGCTGAATTGACCAAGCAGAAGAAAGGATATCAGGGGTTGAAGATCAACTCAATGAAATAAAACAAGAAGGCAAGATCAGAGAAAAAAGGGTAAAAAGGAATGAACAAAGTCTCCAAGAAACATGAGACTATGTGAAAAGACCTAATCTACATTTGATAGGTGTACCTGAATGTGACAGATAGAATGAATCCAAGCTGGAAAATACTCTTCAGGATATTATCTAGGAAAACTTTCCCAACCTAGCAAGGCAGGCCAATATTCAAGTCCAGGAAATACAGAGAACACCACAAAGATATTCCTCAAGAAGAGCAACACCAAGGAACATAATCGTCAGATTCACTAGGGTTGAAATGAAGAAGAAAATGCTAAGGGCAGCCAGAGAGAAAGGTTGAGTTACCCACAAAGGGAAGTGCATCAGACTCACAGCAGATCTCTCAGCAGAAACCCTACAAGCCAGAAGAGAGTGGGGGCCAATATTCAACATCCTTAAGAAAAGAACTTTCAACCCAGAAATTCATATCCAACCAAACTAAGCTTCATAAGTGAAGGAAAAATAAAATCCTTTACAAACAAGGGAGTACTCAGAGATTTCATCACCACCAGGCTGGCTTTACAAAAGCTCCTGAAAGAGGCACTAAACACAGAATGGAACAACCAGTATCAGCCACTCCAAAAACATACCAAATGGTAAAGAGTATCACAATGAAGAAACTGCATCAACTAACGAGCAAAAGAGCCAGCTAGCATCAAAATGGCAGGATCAGATTCACACATAACAATATTAACCCTAAATGTAAATGGACTAAATGCCACAATCAAAAGACACAGACTGGCAAATTGGATAAAAAGCCAAAACCCATCAGTGTGCTATATCCAGAAAACCCATCTCACATGCAAGGATACACAAAGTCTCAAAATAAAGGGATGGAGGAAGATTTACCAAGCAAATGGAGAGCAAAAAAAAGCAGGAGTTGCAATTCTCATCTCAGATAAAATAGACTTTAAAAGAACAAAGATCAAAGGAGACAAAGAAGGACATTACATAATGGTAAAAGGATCAATGCAACAAGAAGAGCTAACGATCCTAAATATATACACACCCAATACAGGAGCACCCAGATACATGAGGCAAGTTCTTAATGACTTACAAACAGACTTAGACTCCCACACAATAATAGTGGGAGACTTTAACACCCCATTGTCAATATTAGACAGATCAACGAGACAGAAAATTAACAAAGGTAACCAGGACTTCAACTGAGACCTGGACCAAGCAAACCTAATAGACATTTACAGAACTCTCCACCCCAAATCCACAGAATATACATTCTTCTCAGCACCACATCACACCTACTCTAAAATTGATCACATAATTGAAAGTAAATCACTCCTCAGCAAATGCAAAAATGGAAATCATAACAAACAGTCTCTCAGACCACAGTACAATCAAGTTAGAACTCGGAATTCAGAAACTAACTCAGAACCGCACAACTTCATGGAAACTGAACAACTTGCTCTTGAATGTTGACTGGATAAACAATGAAATGAAGGCAGAAAGAAAGATGTTCTTCAAAACCAACGAGAACGAAGACACAACATACTAGAATCTCTGGGACACATTTAAAGCAGTGTCTAGAGGAAAATATATAGCAATAAATGCCCACATAAGAAGCAAGGAAAGATCTAAAATCAACACCCTATCATCAACATTGAAAGAGCTAGAGGAGCAAGACCAAAAAAACAAACAACCTAGCAGAAGACAAGAAATAACTAAGATCAGAGCAGAACTGAAGGAGATAGAGACACAAAAAAAACGCTTCGAAAAATCAATAAATCCAGGAGCTGGTTCTTCAAAAAGATCAGCAAAATAGAAGACCACTAGCCAGATCAATGAAAAAGAAAAGAGAATAATCAAAGGGGATATCATCACAGATTCCACAGAAATACAAACCATCATGAGAGATTATTACAAACATCTCTATGCACATAAACTAGTAAACCTGGAAGAAATGGATAAATTCCTGGACACTTGCATCCTCCCAAGCCTAAACCAGGAAGAAGCCGAAACCCAGACCAATAACAAGGTCTGAAGTTGAGGCAGCAATTAATAGCCTACAACCAAAAAAAAGCCCAGGTCCAGATGGATTCACAGCCGAATTCTACTAGACATACAAAGAGGAGCTGGTACCATTCCTTCTGAAACTATTGCAAACAATACAAAAAGAGGGAATCCTTCCCAAATCATTTTATGAGATCAACATCGTCCTGATACCAAAACCTGGCAGAGACTCAGCAAGAAAAGAAAACTTCAGGCCAATATCCATGGTGAACATAGATGCAAAAATCTTCAATAAAATACTGGCAAACCGACTGCAACAGCACATGAAAAAGCTTATCCACCATGATCAAGTAGGCTTCATCCCAGGGCTGCAAGGCTGGTTCAACATACTCAAGTATATAAACGTAATTCACCACATAAACAGAACCAAAGACAAAAACCACATGATTATCTCAATTGATGCAGAGAAGGCCTTTGACAAAATTCAACAGCCCTTTATGCTAAAAACCCTCAAAAAATTAGGTATTGATGGAACGTATCTCAAAATAATAAAAGCTATTTACGACAAACCAACATCCAATATCATACTGAATGGGCAAAAACTGGAAGCATTCCCTTTGAAATCTGCCACTAGACAAGGATGCCCTCTCTCACCACTCCTATTCAATATGGTACTCGAAGTTCTAGCCAGAGCAATCAGGCAAGAAAAAGAAATAAAAGGTATTCAAATAGGGAAGAAGGGAGTCAAATCGTCTCTATTTGCAGACATGATTGTATATCTATAAGACCCCATCGTCTCAGCCTAAAATCTCCTGAAACTGATAAGCAACTTCAGCAAAGTCTTAGGATACAAAATCAATGTGCAAAAATCACAAGCATTCCTATATGCCAATAACAGATTTTAAGAAAGCCAAATCAAGAACGAACTGCCATTCACAATTGCTACGAAGAGAATAAAATACCTAGGAATACAACTAACAAAGGATGTAAAGGACCTCTTCAAGGAGAACTACAAACCACTGTTCAACGAAATAAGAGAGGACACAAACAGATGGAGAAACATTCCATGCTCATGGTTAGGAAGAATCAATATCGTGAAAATGGCCATACTGCCCAAAGTAATTTACAGATTCAATGCTATCCCCATCAAGCTACCAATGACCTTCTTTACAGAACTGGAAAATACCACCTTAAACTTCATATAGAACCAAAAGTGAGCCCACATAGCCAAGTCAATTCTAAGCAAAAAAAAAAAAAAAAAAAAACAAATCGGAAGGCATCACACTACCAGACTTCAAACTATACTACAAGGCTACAGTAATCAAAACAGCATGGTTGTGGTACCAAAACAGAGATATAGACCAATGGAATAGAACAGACGCCTCGGAGGCAACACCACACATCTACAACCATCCAATCTTTGACAAACCTGACAAAAACAAGCAATGGGGAAAGGATTCCCTGTTTAATAAATGCTGTTGGGAAAATTGGCTAGCCATGTGCAGAAAGCAGAAACTGAACCCCTTCCTGACACCTTACACTAAAATTAACTCCAGATGGATTAAGACTTAAACATAAGACCTAACACCATAAAAATCCTAGAAGAAAACCTAGGCAAAACCATTCAGGACATAGGTGTAGGCAAGGACTTCATGACCAAAACACCAAAAGCATTGGCAACAAAAGCCAAAATAGACAAATGGAACCTAATCAAACTCCACAGCTTCTGCATGGCAAAACAGTCATTAGAGTGAATCGGCAACCAACAGAATGGGAAAAAATTTTTGCGATCTACCCATCTGACAAAGGGCTGATATACAGAATCTACAAAGAACTAAAATAGGTTTACAAGAAAAAAACAAGCCCATTTGAAAGTGGGCAAAGGACATGAACAGACACTTTACAAAAGAAGACATACGTGAGGCCAACAAACATATGAAAAAATGCTCATCATCACTGGTCATTAGAGAAATGCAAATCAAAACTACATTGAGATACCATCTCATGCCAGTTAGAATGGTAATCATTAAAAAATCTGGAGACAACGATGCTCAAGAGGATGTGGAGAAATAGGAACACTTTTACACTGTTGGTGGGAGTGTAAATTACTTCAGCCATTGTGGAAGACAGTGTGGCAATTCCTCAAGGACCTAGACATAGAAATTCCATTTGACCCAGCAATCTCATTACTGGGTATATATCTAAAGGATTATAAATCGTTCTACTATAAGGACACATGCACACGAATGTTCATTGCAGCACTGTTTACAATAGCAAAGACCTGGAACCAACCCAAATGCCCATTGATCATAGACTGAACAAGGAAAATGTGGCACATATACACTATGGAATACAATGCAGCCATAAAAAATGATGAGTTCGTGTCCCTTGTAGGGACACGGATGAACCTGGAAACCATCATTTTCAGCAAACTGACACAAGAACAAAAAATCAAACACCGCATGTTCTCACTCATAGGTGGGTGTTGAACAATGAGAACACATGGACACAGGGAGGGGCGCATCACACACTGGGGATCTGTCAAGGGGAAATAGTGGAGGGACAGCGGGCAGTGGGGAGTTGGGGAGAGATAGCATGGGGAGAAATGCCAGATATAGGTGATGGGGAGGAAGGCAGCACATCATCACACTGCCATGTGTGTACCTATGCAACAATCTTGCATGTTCTTCACATGTACCCCAAAACCTAAAATGCAATAAAAAAAAGAAACATTTAAATACTAAAATCTTTGTGTAATTGTTTGCCATATATTTGTATGTTTCAACAGTTGTTAATTATAAACACAGAGGTTTTATCTATGCTTTTAAGAAATTATACTATTTGGCCAGGCGCCATGGCTCACACCTGTAATCGCAGCACTTTGGAAGGCTGAGGTGAGTGGATCACGAGGTCAGGAGTTCAAGACTAGCCTGACCAATATGGAAAAACACCATCTCTACTAAAAGTACAAAAATTAGCCAGGTGTGGTGGTGAGCATCTGTAATCTCAACTACTCCGGAGGCAAAGGTAGGAGAATTGCTTGAACCTGGAGGCAGAGGTTGCAGTGAGCTGAGATCACGCCATTGCACTCCAGCCTGGGTGACAGAGCAAGACTCTGTCTCAAAAAAAAAAAAAAAAAAAAAAAAAAAAGAATAGAAATTATACTATTTAATCGACTTGTGCTTTTGAAGGACTGTAAAGCAAGAAAAAAGATTCATTGGCATGAACACTCTATATCTCTCTATATATACATATAAGTCTAGAGATATCTATATATATATAAAGTTAGAGTCTACAATTAGAGATATCTATATCTATACATAGATATATATCACACATCAAAGTGATTTTATTATAGAAAGTAATATAGTTCATAATATAAATCATCATATAAAACACTAACATAGAAAATATATAATAAAAAGTAAAACTTTAAATTTTTATTCTCCTCCCCATTTTCCAGAAATAACAAAAAGTTTTTTCTTTCCAGGATTTTTTCCAATAAAACCGAACTGTGTGTGTATAAAAATATACATGTATATATAAGCATGCATATATAGATATACACACACACACAAATACATCTGTGTGTATTTAGCTATATATACCACATGTATCTTTCTTTATTAACTGGTGCTGATAACTATGCTAGAAGCCAATTGTATAAACTGGATTTTTGGGAGGGAACCCAGAAATAAAATCATGCCATTTTACATGGCTGGATTTTTCCACAGGAAAAAAATATGTGGCTGGGCACGGTGGCTCATGCCTGTAATCCCAGCACTGTGGGAGGCTGTAGGGGGTGGATCACCTGAGGTCAGGAGTTTGAGACCAGCCTGGGCAACATGGTGAAACCTGTCTCTATTAAAAACACAAAAAAATTAGTCAGGTGTGGTAGCAGGCGCCTGTAATCCCAGCTATTCAAGAGGCTGAGGGAGGAGAATTTCTTGAACCCAGGAAGCACAGCTTGCAGTAAGTCGAGATAGCACCATTGCACTCCAGTCTGGGCGACAAGAGCAAAACTCCATCTCAAAAAAAAGTGTGTGTATGTGTGTTTATACTTTCTATTGCTGAGCATATGTATTATGTGCTAAACATATTTAATATTTATATTATACATGTCTAATATTTATTATATATATTAATAATTATAACTTCATTATGTGTATATTTATATTATGTATATATTACTTATACATTATATCATATTTACATAACATTTTATTTACATTATATGTTTAGCAACAGAAGTTATAAGAATCATAATTATTCATTATTTAGTATTTACATATTTACCAAGGCAGTGCCTAGCACTAAACAAGCATATTACCTATATTATATCATTGAAAACTCACAATAACTTCATGAGAGATGTGTTATTCAGATTTTACAGATAAATAATTGAAAATTAAAGAAGTTAAATAATTTGTTTAGAATCAATTTCTGGTCCGTGCAGGATTACAGAGCCAACAATGTTAATTAGTATACCTTTTTGTTAGATTTGTAACTTTGGGAACCAATAATAAATAAAAAATGCATTTTCTCAGAAAATATGAGAAGACAAAGAAAACTATTTGTTAGTATAAAGGTGAAAATAAAATAATTTTTTGCCCACATAGGAATTTACTAAATAAATTCCAAAAATGAAAGTTATTTTATAAGCAAGTTATCCCGTACCATTTCCAGCCATTTCCCCTAGAGGGGAGACGTGTGGGCAAATGAAAGCCTTTGAAGATAGTGACCAATGTTTGTCAACTTTGGTGACTTTCTCTTTTTAAACTTCCCTTTCCTGATCCTACCACATTTGGCAATTCCTTGGATTGAGACAAGCCAGTAGACCTTGCTGACTTTCTTTCCTCATGCTGCCTTCTCTTCCAGTTCTCCTTTGCAGTCACTCAAGTTATGGATTTTTCTCTCTTTCCCCAGCCCCCAGCCTTCTACCCCACCATAACCTCACCAGCTAAATACAAAAGCCTATACTCTAGGGAGAAAGGCCACAATGGAGGAAACACTGAAATTTTATTCTTCCTGGGAGAAGATGACCCTTTCCCACTGCAGCCCATGCCACCCTTCCTTTCTCATCCAAGGAATAGGAAGGGGAGCCATATTCCACCAGAGACAGGGCTACAAAAAAAAAAAAAAAAAAAAGATCTGGAATGCTGTAGCCAAGAAAAGGAGGAATAGGGGGCATGGAGGAAGAGAGAAATGCTATAGCCCTAGAGGAGGGACACAAACACTTGTGAAAGACACATCCCAAAACACAGGCTTGGTAATACACTGAGACTTAATCAAAAAATTAAAGCATAGCGGGCCAGGCGCAGTGGTTCAGGCCTATAATCCTGGCACTTTGGGAGGCCAAGGTGGGCAGATCACAAGGTCAAGAGATCAAGACCATCATGGCCAACATGGTGAAACCCCGTCTCTACTAAAAAATACAAAAATTCGCTGGGCGAGGTGGCACGGGCCTGTAGTCCCAGCTACTCAGGAAGCTGAGGCAGGAGAATTGCTTGAACCCGGGAGGGAGACTTTGCAGTGAGCCGGGATCGTGCCACTGCACTCCAGCCTGGCAACGAAGTGAGACTCCGTCTCAAAAAAATAAAAAAAGAAAAAAAGAAAATTAAAGCATACTCTTCCCAACACCCACCACCACACCAGCAAGACCCAGTATAATAATGGTGGATTAAAGTGAAAAGAACTGCAAGACATACTCTTCCTTGAGAACAATAAGAAATAAGATACTACTGGAATTTGATGCCTCTGATAGCTGTCACTACAACAAATATTAAACACTTTCTATCTCCTCACCATATTTTAAAACAAATTATTGTAATAAAGACCTATTTATCTCATTATCTGTTACCCATAAAACACATCCAGCTTTCAGAAAAAATATAAACTATGCCAAAGACAAGAAAAGACACACTCTGAAGAGACAAAGTAATCATCAGACCCAAACTCAAATATGACACAAATGTTAGAATTATCAAACAAAGAATTTAAAATAGCTAAAATTAATACGTTAAAAGGCTACAGTTGAAAAGACAGATAACCGGCTAGACTGGTACTGTCTGCAGAGAGATAGAAACTCTAAAAACAAACCAAAGGAAATGCTAGAAATCTAAAACACTGTAACAAAAATAAAGAATGTCTTCAATGGATCTTTCGTGAGACTCAACATAGCTGAGGAAACAATCAGTGAACTTGAAGACAGGTCATCTGAAAGTTCCCAAACTGAAATTCCAAAAGAAAAAGGAGTAAAGTAAAAAAAGGAACAGAACATCCAAGAACTGTGAGGCAATATTAAAAAGAGCAGTGTACATGTAATTAGAATATCAGAAAGAGAAGAAAAAGGTAATAGGGCAGAAGGAATATTTGATGTAACAATAAAAAGGAACTTCCTAAAATTAATGACAGATAGCAAACCACAGCTCTATGAGGTTCAAAGAACAAAAAGTTATTTTTAAAAACGAAGGTAAACGTCAAAAGATAACACTTAAGCATATCATAGTCAAAATGCAGAAAACCAAAGACAAAAAGAAATTATTAAAGGAAGCTAGAATAAAGTATCTTAACTACAGAGGAAAAAATATAAAAATTATAGACTTCCCATCAGAAACCCCACAAGCAAAAACAAAGTGAAATCTTTAAAATGTTGAAACTAAAAAAAGAAAATACCAACCTTGAATTCTACATTTAACAAAACTATTATTTATTTTTTATTATTATTTCAAGACAGCATCTCACTCTGTCACCCAGGCTAAAGTGCAGTGGCATGATCAGGTCTCAACTACAACCTCAACCTCCTAGGCTCAAGGTATCCTCCCACCTCAGCCACCCAAGTAGCTGGGACTACAGGTGTGAGCCACCATGTGTGGCTAATTATTTGCATTTTTAGCAGAGATGGGGTTTCACCATGCTGTCTAGGCTGATCTTGAACTCCTGGACTCATGCCATCCACCCACCTCAGCCTCCCAAAGTGGTAGGACTACCGGCAGGAGCCACCAAACCAGATCTAAAATTATTTTCCAAAAGTGAAATAAATACCTCCTCAGACGGAGAATCCATTGCCAGCAAATTTGTCCTGCAATTAATGTTTTGGTGTTTTGCTTTGGCTTTGTTTGTATAAACGTATGGGGCACAAGTACAATTTTGTCACATGAATCTATTATATAAAATCAGGGCTTTTAGTGTATCTGTCACCCAAATAACATACATTGTACCCATTAAGTAATTTCTTGATTCACACCCCTTCCATACTCCCCACCTTGCCAAGTGTCTATTGACTATCATTCTGTACTTTGTGTTCAAGCGCATTATTTCCCACTTACAAGTGAGTAGATACAATATTTGTCTTTGTTTCTGAGTTGTTTTCACTTAAAATAATGGCTTCCAGTTCCATTTATTTTGCTGCAAAAGACGTGATTTCATTCTTTATTATGGCTAAATAGTATTACCTAGGCAAAGAATTTATGTCTATGACCTCAAAAGCATAGGCAACAAAAACAAAAACAGACAAATGGGACTTAATTAAAACTAAAAAGCTCTGCACAGCAAAATAAATAATCAAGAAATAGACAAACTGAAAAATATTTGCAAACTCTCCATTCAACAGGGGACTAATATCCAGAATTTACAAAGAACTCAGACACTCCAAAAAAAATATTAAAAGAAGTTTTTCAGGCAGATGGAAATTTAAAGAGGTAAAAAAAAAAAAAAAACTTGGATCTACATAAGGGAAGAGCATCAAAGAAGGAATAAAGGTAAAAAATTTTTTCATACTCTTAATTGATCTACAAGACAACTGCTCAAAGCCATAATAGTAACAATGTCTTAGGTGATTATAGCATAAGAATAAGTAAAATAAATCATAGTAATATCACGAGGGACCGGAAAGAGTTATTGGGAAGAGTCTGGTGCAACCTCTGTACACTACACATGAAATGGTATAGTACTATTTGAAGATGAACTTAGACGTATATTGTAAATCACAGCAATCACTAAAAATGTTTTTTTAAAAAAGAAATATAAAAGAGAGCAAGGGAGAAGAGAAAACTGAATTATGTAAAATAAAACCAGAAAAGGAGGGGGAAAGAACTAATGCAATAAGTAGAAAATAATTTCAAATATGGTAAAAACGTAATGCTGCTGTATCTATAACCATTTTAAATATGAACAGTCTAAACAGGCCAATTAAAAGACAGTGACTGCCGTATTGGAGGAAAAAAAAAAAGCTGCAACTACGTGCTCTACAGAAAGCCCACTTTAAATATAAGTAAGCTCTTACAAATTGTGACCATATGTAGTCCTCTCAAATTGTATATATATAAATTGCATAAGTGTTAGCCTCCAGAAAGATCTAGAAAGTGACACTTGAAAAGAAAGGAAAGAAGATCTTTGCTATAAGAAGAATATGTTAGTTTCCTAGGGCTGCTACAGCAAATTAGCACCAAATTAGTGGCTTAAACCAAGAGAAATTTATTCTTTCATAGTTCTCAGGGTTAGGAGTCCAAAATCAAGACTGTGTTAGGGGCATGATCCCTAAGAAGGCTCTAAGGAAGAATCCTTCCTGCCTCTTCCCTCTCTGGCGGCTCCCAGCAATCCTTGGCATTACTTACCTGGCAGCTGCATCACTCCCAGTTCTGCCTCTGTCTTCACATGGCCTCCATCTCTCTGTGTCTGTGTCCTTTTCTCTCTTCTTATAAAGATGCCATTGATTAGATTTAAGGTCCACCCTAAATCTGGTGTAATAGCATGTTCAGATCCTTAACTAATTACATCTAAAAAGACCTATTTCCAACTAACGTGACATTCTGAGGTCCCAGGTAGATGGGATTTTTTTCAATTAATTTATTTTTAGTTAAAAAAATTATATCTGTATATATAGAATATAAAATATGATGTTTTAAAATATGTATATGTTGCAAAATGGCTAAAATAGCTAATTAACAGGTGAAACCAACCTGATAGTCTCATAGATCTTTTTCATTATTTATAAAGATAGAAGATGAATCTTCTGATTCATCTTAAAGCTTGAAATTTACATTTGTTTTGTCTGAGTTCCTTCCTCAGGAAATGGCCTTCAAGCCCCTCAAAAACAAAAAAGTATCAAAAAACCGAAACTGGTAAGATCACCACATTCGGAAGATGAGTTGCTGGACCGCTCATTCATCATGATTGCTTCCTTGCCCCTCTCTAGTTCCTGTTTTCTTACACATTGTTACATTTCTTTCTTGCTATAAACCCCTAGTTTTAGTAAGTCAGGGAGATGGATTTGAGACTGAGCTACCATCGCCTTAGCCACAGCACCCGATTAAACCCTTCCTCCTTGGCAATACCCCTCATCTCAGTTGTTGGCTTTCTGTGAGGCATGCAGCAGGACCTAGACTGAACCCCTGGTGTTCTGATAACATACAGATTACCTCACATGATCTACTCTTAGTGATTTTTAAGAATATATTAACTATAGCCACCATGATGCACAATAGATCTCTTGAACTTACTCCTGTTTAGCTGAAAGTTTGTATCCTTAAACCAACATCTCTTCAACTACATTTCCCCTAGTCCCTAGTAACCACCATTCTACTCTTTGCTTCTATGAGTTCAACTTTAGATTCCAGTAGACATGAATTTAGGGGACACTGTATCAGTCCACTACAAAGATTGAGGCAAAAAAAAAAAAAACTGACTTAATGAGTTTTATTTTAGTTTAGTTTTCTTTGTGGCTTTTGTCCTAATAAAAGTGTGCCCTAATAAAAGAAGGGAAGGCAGAAGAGAGCTCCATCTCAAACACAGCATTTCCAATTTTTGTTAATTGTCAGCTTTTCCTGTAAGTGGCTCTTTCACTTCTTAATATGCTCACACGTTTTTAGCCTTCATCTTTTTGTCTTTTGTTTTTTTGACACAGGTTCTCACTCTTTTGCTCAGGCTGGAGTGCAGTGGTACCAACACAGATCACTGCAGCCTCCCCCTTCTGGGCTCAAGCAATCCTCCCTCCTCAGTCTCCCTAGTAGCTAGGACTATAGGCATGTGCCACCAGGCCCAGCTAACTTTTTAAATTTTTTGTAGAGACAAGGTCTCACTATGTTGCTCAGGCTGGTCTCGAACTCAAGCTCAAGCAATCCTCCCACCTTGGCTTCCCAAAGTGCTGGGATTACAGGCATGAGCGAGGCATCCAGCCTTTTTGCCTTCATCTTACCAGATGCTCAAAGGCTACAGGTGGGAAACCCCAAGCAGTCCCTCAGTTCTGGCATTGTTCCAGACACTACTTTGCTCCTATTTGGTCATCCAAAGGCAAGAGCACTGTCCACAGTGGAACGCTAAAACCTTGAGCATTTAATTTGCATGAGAGGAGAAAAAAGAACAGAAGGAAAGAAATAGAAATGTGGCCTCTTTCCTCTCCTTAGGCTCCATTCTCCAAAGAAATGGCCTTCATGTGTGCCATAATTTCCTACACAAATTTCTTGGTCCTGATGGTGAAACTACTTCCAAAGGGAAGGAAAAAGTTGCTTATATCAGTGTCCCATGGCTGGTGTAACACATTATCACACACTGGTGGCTTAGAATAATACAAATGCATGGTCGGGCAAGGTGGCTCATGCCTGTAATCTCAACACTTTGGGAGGCTGAGGCAGGCAGTTCATGAAGTCAGGAGTTTGAGACCCGCTTGGACAATATGGTGAAACCCCGTCTCTACTAAAAACACAAAAATTACCCAGGTGTGGTGGCAGGCACCTGTAATCCCAGGTACCTTGGAAGCTGAGGCAAGAAAATCACTTGAACCAGGGAGACAGAGGTTGCAGTGAGCTGAGACCGTGCCATGCACTCCAGCCTGGGCAACAGAGGGAGACTCCGTCTCAAAAAAAAAAAAAAAAAGAATAATAAAAATGCATTCTCTCACAGTCTGGAAGTCAGAAGTCCAACAGCTGGCAGGGCTGGTTCCTTCTGTAGACTCTAGGGGAGAATTTGTTTACTCGTTTTTTTAGCTTCTGGGGGCCTCCTACATTCCTTGGCTCATGTCCCTTTTTGTGAATCACTCCAATTTACAATGCACCCAGTGTATTGTAAACTGCTCTATCAGCAAGGTCTTTATGACCTATACCTTGTGCTGACCTCCTATCTTACCTGACTTAGAATGCCTTAACTGTCTAAGAATGCAGCCCAGTAGGTCTTAGCCTCATTTTATCCAGCCCCTATTCAAGATGGAGTTGCTCTGGTTCATTCGCCTCTGACACAGGCATTTTCTGGATCTGGCCATTCACATCCAGAAGAAAATGATAAAGCTTAAAACCAAGTTTCTCAGTAACTTCAAAAGATAGCAAAGAACTCTAAGACAAAATTAACTCAAAGACTAAAGTTACACAAGATGTACACATAAAAACTGTTGGTAAATGCTAGCCTCCTTAGTTTTGCAGAATAAAGAAGTGAGTTGTCATTGTCCTTTGTAATTCTGACAAATTCAACAGACACTAATTGCAAAATAGTTGTCTTTATAAACTTTCAACATTAACTCACAGGCAGGGTTTGATTTTTCAACTTGAAAATTTATTTTGAACAGCGGAAAAAACCGTTTTATTTTCCCATGGAAGTTGTCTGGGTTGGCATTCAAGTGAAACAATAAGCTTGAACTTTAAAAAATTTATTTTAGGGCATGAAGATGTCTTTGACATACATTCCTGTCACCCTTGGTGATGGGGCCCGAGTATTATTAGAAGCGGGCCTGGAAGAAGCTAAGAGAAGGTGGCTTGTTTAGATGACAGGGATGGGAAGGGGAGTAGGAGGTTATTGGTCTAAATATAGATAGAAATGACATGTATAACACTGTAACAATTAGTACCATTGGCACGAACCACTAAGAATGAATGCCAGCTGAAAACAAGTCCCACACCCTTACTCGCACGAATCTGTTGCTATCAGCTCTGAACATGCACGAATCTGTTGCTATCAGCTCTGAACATGAAGCAAAATTATCACAAGGAAATAAACATATTCGTAGTGTCAGTTCAGTAGTCTTCCATTTCTGGACTTCTTTTTGGCACTACAGCTTACATAATTTTTCTAAATGTTTTTTGAAATCACATTCATAGGGACAGGGAATAAGAGAGCTCCAAACTTATCAGCTTTAAGGGGACATAACACCCCTTTGGAGATAGGGATGGAGATGGGGATGAGAATGAGCATCTGAGGATCAAGGTCAAGGTAACTGGCAGCTGGGTTTCATCCTGCAACATAAAACGGCTCTTATTATCTCATTCTCTTTTCTTAAATTGTAACTATGGCGATCTATATATACATAGCCCCCATATATATATACATCTTCTCGGTAACTACACTATATATATATGCAGAT